>NC_142339.1:46691369-46953869 GCF_054954075.1 Amborella trichopoda
TTTGTTGTTGCAAAAAAAAAGTGGAAGAAGGCTTTGACAAGACTTGGATACCACTACCAAAGCTCGTTGCCTGCACTACCTTCATTGGGATCAATCACTATTCTCAATTTAGTAAGGCGGAGAACTGTTGTTCATTGGAGCGCCGGGAGTGCAGAAGTTGCTCCCACCATTGAGGTCAGAGTGTGGGACTGAGCCTTCCAAATGATAAAGACCCAAAACTTCTTGGTTTCGTTGGTAGAAGGCTATTTATTTATTAAAATATATTACATGTTGGCGCTACCTATATATGACATCTTATTTGGATGAATAATTGGAATAGCTTTAGTTAAAATATTATGCCTAAACTTTATTCTATTTTTAATGTTTTTCTACAATATGTTTTGTATGAAGTATAAGGAGTACCCCACTTTATTCAACCCACCAAGAAAAAAAAAAGTTGTTTTGAATCAAACACCAAAATACCCTTACAAGTTCTAGTGGCATTTTGGTCATTATTCTATCAAAAATATTGTTTTCCTTATTTTTGTGAAGTGCACCACAATGAAAGTGCACACTCCCAACTTTCACCATAAAATGATTTTAAAAAAATAAAAGAGAAAATATTGTTAGGCGTCTGATCAAGATTAGATGCTCAAAAACTAACTTGTGAAATTTTGCTTAAAGTTTTCCCAACCGTTCCACAACAAACATCACCATTCCCAAAAAATAAATTTTTGAACCAAGCATAGAGAGTTTGTTTAAGCCCGTCGAGTACACAGTATAGTCGACAGACTCTACTATTAAGATTAAACTCCCAAGAGATAAATACATATAAACTTCCTTCGTTAAGGAATTACATTTTTAACATCAAGTTGATATAGAGGCTATTGGTGAATTGCAACTATAGAAATCATGGTGCGAGTCATGTGGCCAACAAGAGCAAAGGATTCAACAAATCAATCTCAAATTATTGATCATAACATTTGGCTACAAGTTAGGCCTTATAACACTCAATAGTGGCATTGGCTTTAGTTTTGATCTTGCACTCCCATCAAAGCCAATGGCACTCTTATCTTTAGGAAGAGGAACAAGATCTCAAGTATGCATTCTATCAAAGGTAGTTAATTATTTTTCCATAGCATCTTGCCACTCAATCTGTTCCGTAGCTTCCTTGTGGGCTTGTGGCTCAAAGTAAGAACGAAGCAAGAAAGGCTCTAAGTTGAGGTAAAAAAATTTCACGCTCAACAAAATGGGCAGGTAAAAGTAGAAACACGAGTACTACGACAAATAGAACGGGTCTGTACATGGACAATAGATGCAAGTGCTTGAAGTGCTCCATCAACAATACTAAGTGTGTTACAATTGGACTGTTCATAGGAGGTGTAGGTGAGGTCGCAAACATAGAAGAAACATCATCAGAGAATGGAAAAACAAAAGTAGTAGAAGAGGAGTCAAACAACAAGTAGAGGGGAATGGAAGGGAATATGTTAAAAAAATACCACATGTTGGGGCACTCAAAGTTTCTTTGTCACATAATCATAACACCTATATCCCTTTTGGTGGTTAAAATAACCAAGGCATTTAACTACTTTGGGTAATAATTTGTCCAGTTCAGATGCTGGCAAAAGAACAAAGCATGAGCAACCAAATACATAAAGATCATAATAAACCAATAGTTGAGTGAACAATTGTTCAAAAGGGAAATGTCTAGAAAAAATAGCAGAAGGCATAATATTAATCAGATAATTGTTGTGTAACATCATTTTCCCAAAAGGCTTTTAGAACCGAGGTTGAGAAGAGAAGAATTCTCGCATGATGTGGCAAGTTTTGCATTCAGCGATGCCATTTTATTCAGGATTTTAGAGCTAAATATTTTTATGTTGAATGTTTATATCACAAAGAAACTTTTGAAACATCTAACTAATATATTCCCCACTAGAGTCTGATCTTACGACTTTGATTTTAGTAGAAAACTAAGTATTCAATGTAAGAATAAAATTGGATAATGCTATCATATATTTCACTATGGTTATTCACAAAGAAAACCCAAATATATCTAGTACGATCAACAATAAAAATGATATAATAATTCCCAAACCATCGAATACAAGACGAGCCAGTCCCCAAGCATCAATATGCACTACATCAAGCATAGAAGTGAAAATAGAACTACTATGATTGAATGGCAGCACATGCATTTTAGAGAGTTTAAACAACTCACAACATTTAATTATAGAAAGGGTTTTAGAAGACATTACACCATAGGCAAAGGTTTCAGTAGGAGTCTCCAAATGAAGATGGTCCTAGAAGTAGAGGTCACTAACTTTATACCCATTTCCAATCAGCTTTCTTGACTACTTGTCCCATGCATAATATCTGAAGGGAGAGAAAACAATATTGCAATTGAAATGGGTAATCTGACCAAAAGAAAGTAGATTCATAGTAATGGAGAGAACATGATAAACACCAAAAACATCCAATGCACCAAAGGATTAGAGGATGTAGTAAATGAGTCAACTTTAGAAAATTCATAGTGGCAATATTAGTAGTATGAATAGTATTAGAAAGAAGTTTACGCCAACACGAATAGACTCATTGGCCATCATACGATGAGAGACACCATGGTTTATTAACTAGAAAGCTAAAACAATTTTACATGAAAAGCATATGTAAATTCATTGGACAATTAGGATTACGAGAGCAATGGCTGAAGCTATTCCATTGTAAGAGTGGCTAATGAAAAATTAGCGCCAATAGCCTGTGTTATTACACCAATTGCTTGAGTACCAGTAGGCATGGCAGATTGATCAGGAATGCATCCCTCTAAAGGTTGGCTTGACTCGATAGCAATTGCAACAACGGGTGTCTTCTTCTTGTTCGGGAATGTGAACATCATATGCCAAGTTCCTTACTGTAATTGCATTTAACAAAAGGCATATCCTAACATGGTACATGCGAAGAATTCTATTGAGACCCTTTGGTACATTTTTGTTAACGTTTGCATTCTGAATGTCAAGTTATAGCAAAAGTTGTTTCTTCTGTTGAAAATAGTACCAAGAGACTCAATCTTAGTCTCTTCTATAATCAACTAAGAAAAAGCATGTGTTAGAGTAGGAGTGGTTATATGCAACTTAATCTTAGTCTCTTATATAATCACCTCAGATAATTTCAGCTGTCGATAGTCTATACATAACCTCAAAGACCCATCTTTCTTTTTCACAAATAGGACAGGTGCACCTCAGGCAACACACTAGGTCGAATGAAACCCTTCTCCAGTAACTCTTGTAGTTGTTCTTTTAACTCCTTCAGTTCAGCTGGGGCCATCCTATAAGGGGTTGTAGAGATGGGGATAGTGTCAAGGACTACATCTATCTCAAATTTTATTTCTCTAACTGGGGGCAGATAGGTTAACTCTTTTAAAAAAAACCTCTTGATATTATCTCACCATCGATATTTCTTCTAACTTAAATCGGGCATCCCGATTTTCCACTACATAAGCTAGATACCCAATACATATTTTAGCCAGTAATTGGGAAGCCCGAATAGCTGAAATAAAATGCAGAGGGGAAGCATCCTTGATGCCAATAAAGTTTAACTCAAGCTGGTTTGGGTGTCTAAGGGTTACAGTCTTCCAACGACAATCCACAATAGCATGGTGTGTTGATAGCCAATCCATGCCCAAAATAACGTCAAAGTCTTGGATATCTAACAATATCAAATTTATAGGTAGTACACACCCTTCAAGCAAAACTCCACAAGTTTATAAACAATATCAGTTTCTATATATTCCCTCATAGGTGTACACCCTACCAATGTCCTCAAGCAAGGAAGGTCTAACATTTATGTGGCATACAAAGTGAGGTGCAACAAAAGAGTGTGTAGATCCAGGATTAACCAGAATTTTAGCTTCAATGCCACAAACGGAGAGCATACATCTGATAACTGAAGTTGATGCCTTAGCTTCCTGCTCAGTGAGAGCAAACACCCAACCTTGAGTCTTTGGTCGGTTCTCAGGTCCCCCTACTGGGCAATCTCTAATTTGGTGGCCCGGCTTGCCACATCTAAAGCATGCCCCAGTCTTCCTTCAGCAATAAGCCACTGAGTGATTATCTTTCCCACAGTGTGGGCACGTCGGGTACCGACTCTCTCTAACATTGCTCGTCAATGTTCTCTGAATCTTCTTGCCTCTCTAATTCTCTCCCCCCACCCTAAAGTTCCTCTTCGGTGGTGGTCGAGCTTTTCTTCCCAAGTTTCCAAACTAGGCTGATCTCATCTTCTAGTTTCCCCTAACCCGAGACTCTTTGCAGTCCCTCTCGATTTTCATGGCTAAATCCACCATAGGGGAGAAAACCTTCAGATTCGCTGATATCACCTTCCCCTTTATTTCTGACCTAAGGCCCCTCTCAAACTTATTTACTTTCCGTGCCTTAGTATTGATGATGTGTGGCGCATACCTTGACAACTCAGCAAACTTGGTAGCATATTGTTCCACAGTTAAATTTCCCTGTTGCAGCTTGAATTCATTGAAGGCTACTAGAAGGCTTCAAGAAAGTACTTCTCAAACTGAAATAGAGAAGTATTTCTTGTACTTCTCAAGAAAGTACTTCTCATACTTCTCATACTTATCACGACCCCGCCCCCTCATACTTAAATTTCCCTGATTCATTAAAGGCTACTAGAAAATTTTCCTAGCTCGCATCTGTCCCGGACTCTTCACAAGATTTGTTTCACTGAGCCCCACTAGTACTCAGCGTCTCCTTCAAGCATGAAAGTGCCTAGCCTTACTTTCTGCTCATCAGTGCAGTTTAAAACTTCAAATATCTTTTCCACCTATCTTTTCCATCTCTCAGCCTTTTCTATTCCCCTAGGCCCTAAGAAGGTCGGAAGAGTCAACCTCTTAAACTTCTCTATCAAGCTACTATCATTCGAGTCCGGGGTAGGGGTAGATGGGGCTGGTATAGCTTCCTTCATCATCTGTGTCATGGCTCCTAAAGTCTTGACAAACTTTTCGAGGGCATTAGTGTTTTTGTTACTAGAGCTTGTGTTATTAGCTCGTGTCCTCGGTATCTCCAACTTAAGACACAAACACTCAGTTACTAATCTACCCAAATCTATTTTAAAGATACTTCTAACTCCCTAGGCCAAGAACCTTAACCTGACTGCTCTGATACCATAACTATCACGACCCCGCCCCCTAACCCCACCGGAGGGCGACAGAGTACGGAATCGCGACCAGAGGTCGTGTACGTCAGTTAGGTGAGAGTGGCATCAACACATATTAAAAGTACGGAATCAAAGTAAACCACGATAAGAAGATAAAACTCATTCATCAAGTGACATGAAACTGAATAAATTAAAACCATTAACTTCATTCATCTCCAAAAGTCTTTATAATATGGTTTGAGGCTTACAAGCCTAACATTCATCTAAGAAATATTACATAAAAAAGAAATAACATGTAGCAACGCCACTAGACACCTACAAAGTCAAGAAGAAATCGTGAACCGGTTTGAATTCCTAACACCTGCTATCATCAGTCCGCTGCTCGCCACACGCGGTCAGGCACTAACGCTCTACACAGATGAAATAAGCGAAGTGAGCAATAAGCTTAGTAAGTATATCACTGCCCTTGCATTTCTGACTATCAATAAATACATAATAACATGTCCATGGTTTGTCAGAAATCACATTTGTCTCACAGAGTATGGTCACACATCAAAGTATGTATCAGAGTATGTATGAATGCTGTATAAAGATGGTAAAATTCAATTAACAGAGCATTTATTGTTCTCAAGAGGACATCAACCTTTGTAAATAATATAAATACAGTCAGAAGTTCATATAGAATACCGAATTCAAATAACTAAAACATATGAATTCAGATCAGTAGAACAAAACAAGTTACTCTCGAAGTAGAAGTCACATCAATCAGGTCAAGCTAACCCTGAAACTTGGGATTTCTACCCTTATTCAGGAGGGAGATAATAATAAGTGGAGGTCCCACTTCGTAATATCTTCACTCACGCACACATCCCCAGCGAACTTTGGGGTTTTTGATAAGCTAAGGCTTTGCAAGACACGACCCTCTCTTGTACCCTCAGGCGAGAGGACGCTACACTACCATTGAAGGACCCAATGCGTAGTGCCCATGACAAATCGGGGTGCCGCGACCCACCCAGTTAATTACAGTTACATCTTGACTCCACTCCTATCATAAGAGTCAATGTACAGTATACCCCACTACCAATAGAGGACCCATTGCGCAGCAGTCAGATATCAGTATTTATATAACAGAAACATAAAGTTTACTACCAATGGAGGACCCGTTACGTAGCAGTCAGATATCAGTATCTGTATAACAGAAACATAAGGTCTACTACCAATGGAGGACCCATTGCGTAGCAGTCAGATATTAGTATCCATATAACAGAAATATAAGGTTTACTACTAATGGAGGACTCATTGCATAGCAGTCAGATATCAGTCTTCATATAATAGACACAGAAGGTCTACTACCATTGGAGGACCAATTGCGTAACAGTCAGATATCAGTATTCATATAACAGAAACCCGGTATCACAAACACAGGGTGGCGGTATCGGTATCGCATGAGAACATTATCAGAGTCACCTAACCTCGATGTCGGTGTCACAGAATAATAGTAACAACGTCCATAAGTGTTACAACTGCAATTTCAAGCTGTGACATCTAGTTACAAATAGGGTCATAACTTTCAATTCACTTGAAATTTAAAGATAGTTCCAAAATCAATTTTGTGCTAGACATAACCATCTTTCAAATAGGTGTAGTTTGAAAGAAATTGAATCTTGTTTGCCCCCTCAAAAGTATAAGATAATAGAGACATTAAATTTGAAATCTATTGTGCAATGAAGGTAGTGACATGTCCTTAAAACTTAATCCATAACTCGAAATCAAGAAGAGATTTCAAAAGTGTTCAATATCTAAATTGAAGCTTACTCATGTGCCGTTCAAATGGCAATGGTTGGAAGAAAATGGACACATTTTGGTCAGTCAAAATCCGTGTCATCAGAGACATCGATTCTGTGTTTTTACTAAAACTGTCTACAGTGACCTACTGGCATATTTCAAACTATAACTTTACATACATGAAGAATCAGAAAAGATAAAACCATGAACATTGAAAGAGACTCAAAAATCTTTCCAATGGCTATAGTTTGGCATCATTTGGACTTCAATTGCTTAGTCAAACTCTCAGTTCAACAGAAATAATATTCTTGAAAATTATCACAGTTTGCTAACAGTGACATATATGTATAAAACAAAGCATATCTTCCAAACTATCAAGAATCTTAACTAGTAATAAACACCAAACTCAAAATAGATTCATATACCTTTCTAAGGGTGGTAATTTGAGGTCAATTGGATATCATTTACTGAGTCAAAATCTCATCACAACAGTAGGTAAATTCTCTGAAAAATCACAGTGCAAGAATGACATGTTCCAAAAACTATTCAATAACTGCAAATCTATCTAAGATAACAACATGAAACCAACTCTAGCATAAACTAAACTAACCAGAGCATCAACCCACAAATTTTTAGGCTCAACAGAAATGATAACAATGCCTAACAATTCATACAAAGAAAGCCAAGTTTTTGGAAAACCAGAGCACAAATACATTCATGCTATCTTATTCTTTTACCCAATTTTTATACAACCTCATGTCTCATCTCATGCTTAAACTCTCTAAATCTTGCTTTCATACATGCTTAAATTCATGCTTTATATAACTTGATACAAGGGGTAGAAATCCACTTACCTAAACAACAATGGTGTACTCCATTCCTTTTACTACAATACCTTAACTCTAACAATGGTTGCTCCTAGGTGAGGGTGAGAGCTTCCCCAAAGCTTTTCTTAGAGAGAGAGAAATGGAGGAGTGAAGAGTGAGGGACGTGAGGGAGAAGAGAGGCCTTAAGTACGTCCTCTTGGCAGGTGGCAGCCCTAAACTGATGGGTGGCAACAAGCTTCCATGCAGCTAGACAAGTGGTGAACATCAACTATGCACGGCAGTGCCGCAATCGGCGTTACGCACACGTCAATGCCCCTCGTCCACTCGCGGCGTTGCGCTCTCCACTACCGCTCGTCCTACACCATCACCGCGCTCTCTCTTTCTTCGTCGCCCTACACCATCGCCACGCGCTCTCTTCTTTCACCGTGTGCCCTACACCATCGCCGCACGCTCTCTTCCTTCCCCGCGTGCCCTACACCATTGCCATGCACTCTCTTCCTTTGACGCCGCCCTATCACCCAGCGCCGTACACCATCGCCGCACACTCTCTTCCTTCACCGTGCGCCCTATCTTCGCACGCCCTACACTATCGTCGCGCTCTCTCTTCCTTCACCACACGCTCTCTCGCCATGTGCTCTATCGCCGTGCACCCTATTCGGCCTGAAAAATCTAGGTCGTTACAATAGGTTTCATGCTCATCCAAGTTGTATAATTTGTTTAAACCCATCTTCCTGCTTCAATAAGTTTTTAGTGGCAAAAAAGGAATTTTATGTACTTACACAGTAATAGTAGTAGACATTTTTTTTTTTTAAACATCCAACTGCACCTCTAGTAACGATTTATAATTAACCAAAATAAAAAGGAAAAATTTGATATAAGATTCCAATTTTATACTCTAAAATGTAAGGCGTACTTCAAAACTTTACTAGAAAAAGGTGTTTTCGAGTTGGAAGCTTTTTAATTGATCATCTTGACATCCAATGTATGAATATAAAGAAAAAAAAAAATTCAAATCTTAAAAATAATGTTCAAGATTTCCAAGTATTGATAGGTCACCTCTGTTTTTAAATCTGTTTAAAACCGGTGTTAATCTGATTCGAACACGGGAGGCTCCTAATCTGCATATCATCTGGTAACCTTGAAGCCAGGCTCCTCGCCCAAATGTCTATTTCACTTTACATGCATTGCATCTGGGATGCAACCCGTCGTCCTATAATAGAACTTCCTCACCTTTGACAGCCACGCCTATTCTATAAATGGATATTCCCAATCTTTTTACTCTCTATTTAATCTTGATCTTCCCAAGAAGGAAGAAGAGAAAGTCTTTCATGCCTAATATGGAAGATTTTGCAGGCATGGCGGGATTTGCCAATTTCCATTGAGAGAGAGACAGTGCATAAGAGAGAGAATTAGGGCATTGAGAGAGAGAGAGAGAGAGAAGTAGGGCATTGAGAGTTCAGAGTTCAGAGTTCAAAGAGAGAGAGAGAGGGCGGGCTGGTTTGTATTTCTAAAAATGGAGGAAGATGACCTGAGAAAGGGACCGAGATGGAGAAAGCGCCCCTATGTGCGTTACAATATTTCATCTGCTCCACCTCAGTCCGCTTCCGTGCCTCCAGCACCATCTGCTTCTCGTTACAGTTTTTCATCTGTTCCACCTCAGTCCGCTTCCATGCCTCCAGCACCATCTGCTTCTCGAAACAATCAATGGAGGTCTCCCACCTTTCAACCTGCTTTCGAAGAATCTGCAACTGCAAAACAATTTAGGATAAATCGTGATTATTTCCATTTTCTATTTAAACAGTTAGATGAGTTCCTCGTTTCCCGTGAAAGGTAGGCTTTCTTTGATTTCTAGGTTTTCTGAACTGGTTTTGTGTAGGGTTTCTGTAACTCTTTTCTATTTTTGGAAACTGAACTTGTTTTGCTGGGCATGCAGGTTTCTGTCAACGAAGGAGGAAGATATTTCAAGAAGGGAACGTGCTGTTTGGGAATGGGAACAGTTTATGGATTCCTTCATGACTGAGCTCGAAGAGCAGAAGCGGGAAGCTTCATTTTATAAAGAGAAGTATTTTTCATTGATAAATCAATTGGATGGGAAGCTGTCTGATGGAAAGGTATTGGCTTCAATTTACCTTTAGAATGTTATCTGGTCTTTGCTGTTTTTACTGAAAATCACAGTTACTCTTTATTGGTTAAAGCTAGTGATATTTTAATGGTGCATGAAGCTGACTTGATCTCTGGTCTATTGATTTGGTGGGAAACACGTGCATCAGATAAAAATGTATGGCCACAATGATGTTTTTGAGTTCTTATTGGTTGCATGCCCATAGGAGTACTTAAAACCGTATGAATTCCATGGGCTTCCTAGAAATTCTTATATTTCCTTATCATACAATGCTGTTATATTTATATGACAAAATGCAATCATTTGTATGCAAAATATATTTATATAAAAGAGCATAGTATGTGATTTCTTGGCTTTGGGATCATAACATCTATAACCCTTTTAAGCTAATAACTAGCTAAACTATATGAATGAATTTGGAAAAAACCTTTACCTGCATGGCTATTACGATCTGAACTTATCAATTTGGAGTTAGGATGGTGAAAGGCATTTTCTTTAGGGAGTTGGAATGATGATGAGTTGGACAATAATCAAGAATCAAGATCCATTCAAGTGGATTGTTTCCAGCCCCAAGAGTTACAAGAATTGTGATGTCCGCATTAACGACACTATTTTCCAGTTAGCAGCACCATTTTCTCATTGGCGACACCATTATTCAATTGCATAGCAATAATACGTCCACAATTGGCAGCACACACCCACAACGAAGAAGAAACAGAGCATTTGAGATTGAAAGCTTCTTTTCAACTACCATTTTGATGCAGCATGCTTCCTTGATGTGCATGCTACATCAATTCGAAGTTGCAAGGGAGAGCTCTCTTTCTTTTACGTTTTTCCCATTTCCTCGTGCGTGTCTGCAGCAAGTTGCATCTTAATGATTCTACGAGAGTAGGATCATGTGTTTATGCTAAATGCTTTGATGATATGAGAGTGTTCTCTGTTGTGTAAATGTATTAGAGCCTGATCAAGAGCAATTTTGGTACACCAATTTCTTCCTACAGTACCATGTGGATTTAAATTCTCTAATCGGGCTGTATCTTGGATGTAGGTGGTGTCGTTGTTACCAAAATTAATATTCCCATAGACACCTACGTCATGCTTCATGGAATTTTATTTATTTGTCTGTTTGACCTCCTCAGGCCTTTTCAGAAATTAAGTTTCAGTTCTTCTTTGTTAAGAAATACTGTCGTGGCCTCCATATGGAATACCTTGATGGGATACCTTTCCAGTTATGACCGAAATTGGGAACTGGGATCTGTTTCAGTTGCGATATTCCCATTTCTGTTTTTAGACAAGCAAGAACACTGATCTTGGGCCGTCTTTTGTCCTATAAAATGTTGCAAACTAAATAAGTTTGTTCATGTTTCGTGATTAACACAGAGAAACTTGAAGTGTGTTATTGTTCAATATGTTCTTTTCTGCATGGTTCTATACACTGTCTCATACAAGAGTATGGTTGGTCTCCAATTTTGTTGAGGACTCAACTTTATTCACTTATCTTTTCTTATGTTCTCTGTTAACAATTCCCATAGGCATTAGGTGTAAGGAATGTGTTGCACAGTTTGTCCACTACGCAATGCATATGTGAATTCTTGCAGTCACATGGGAATATCTCTAATGAGGTGCCCAATGCTTTTTGGCCCTACATCGAAAACAATTATTTAAGTGGCTTCATCACAAAGTGGCATGAAGAAAGACCATGTAATGCATCTACAGTTTTTGCAATGTCCAAATGCATAGTTTCCACAATTGCCCATCTCCATAGCTGCTGTCCATGCTCCAGGTGTTCATCTGCCATAGGGGATGCAATCCCTCCTACATGGGATCGTGATCCCACGGAAAGTGGGATCCTGAGCTTGTTTCTACTCTAAGGGGATAGCAATTTGAAAGCAACATGTTGGAAAAATATCTCTCTTATCTAAAAAACACTGTATCTGCATGTTACAGCTTGAATTTTGTAGGAAATCTGTCACATAAGTGTGTGTCTATATATACTAGTAAGATGCGATATGCTAGTAAGATGCATCTGCTTTGCGGGTCCTATCAAAAGGTTATGTAAATAATATAACAATCAATACGGTGAATGAGAAAATGACTATGTCTCTCTTTATAGCATATTGGACATGTCCTTAGCCAAATGAGTAAATGTTGTATGTTATTTAAACATAGCAAATAAAATATGATACATCAAATAACCTCAAGAGAATATTATTGAGTTCGTAAATATAACTATATTTAGTAATCTTAGAATAAACTAGTTACTTTATACAATTGTTATTGTTGTCATCATCATCATAAGTTCAGGATTCCTAGTATAATTGTTAGTGTTATAATCAATATAATATGCATTATTATCACCATCATCATCATCCTTGTCTAATTAAAGTCTTGTAATATATTCATAATATTTAATTAGGATTGTTCTTATTTTTGCAATTGTTATAATATTCATTAGAATATTACAGCTATGTTGCTAGTATAATTAATATTACTTATATCAATCACATTTTTTAGTAATTAATAAAACTAATAATTATTGTAATCAAAATAATTAATTGTAATGATTTAAATAAGAAAAAAGTTTAGTTTATATAAAGTTGCAATCTTAAAATGTAGAATTACAGATGCATTTCAAAAATCCATCATAAACTGTTGTTTGAATGTTAAAGAAACCTCTAATTGATTATCTCGACATCGAATTGTATGAATATGAAAAAAGAAAAGATTTTGAGTCCTGGAAATAGTACATCTTACAACACATTATCTAGACCATCCATTTTCAAGATTTTCATATGTTCATAGATCAACTTGATTTTAATCATTTTTGGAGTTTAAGTTTTTATAATTAGGTCTGAAAATATTTTTTCAGATAATCCTAAGAATTTTTTACATCAAATTACATGTTCTGATTAAATTTGGAGGTGCACCTTAATTGGATTGGTTAAGGTTGTAACTTTATAGAAACCACACCCTTTAAATAATCATAAATAGTGTATGAGTGAGCACCATTGATAATATGCACCATCAGATTATGCCCTCTCTCTTATAACTAATAAGTGAAGAGTCACCATAGAAAGGGTACCCATGTATAAATCATAATTAATGAGTGTTGAGTTAGCAATTAGAGTCATTATTGTGTGTCCTGGAATTGTAGGGAGATGTCTTTTGTGCAAGGGTGGTGTATCCTATTTTAAAAACACCTACCCTATAATCTCTCTAGAGAGAGGGTCCCTTCATATTCTTGCTACACATGTCCACCCCCCTAGCTTGGGTGTAATAACGTAGTGTGTGTGTAGGAAAAGTATACAGAGAGACTATTTACTTTTGCTACAAGTCACAAACACTCTTGTATGCTAGATTTCAAATCGGGTGGTTGTAAGTGTGTATTAACTAGACTCCAAGTTCAAAAAAAAAAGATTCTCGAACTTTCGGATACACCCCAAGCCATCCAATTTGGTATCTAATGGCTAGTAACAATTGTGACCTCCTTGTAACAAAGATAAATGGTCTCATACTATACAATCTCAGATATATATGAATTTTTGATAGAAATCTCTCTTACATAACAGTTGCTTGAAAAGCCAAGTAAGGCTAACTGCACGAAACTTGCCTAAAATAATAACAATTTGTACTGGATATATAAATTTCCCTAAGAGAGCAAGTTATAGGATTGTTCTTCCGCTTGAAACTTGGCTTTATGTGCATTGCACCTAGCAACTTACTTTGAAGGGATCTTGACTTTTTTTTTTGAGAATGTTAACTATAGGGGATCTTAACTTTTAAAGTTCAATGATCTTAAATTTTAAAATTCAAATAATTTTTAAAAGATGTGTTTGTCAAGATTATTCTATAATTTTCAATTCATTCTTCATTATTCACACTATTTTAACATATTTCTATTTTTCACTGTGTTTATTGATTTTGTACAAATAATTCTTGAATGATTTTTTTTTTTTATAAAAATAATATATCTTGATTAGTTGATTTAATATGTTAAACTTCTAACAAAATTTCAATATATTCCTGACAAAAAAGACCGATCCAATAATATCCCAATAAATTCTTATCCTAATAATTATAGTTGTAGTGAAGATCGTGAAAATGACGAGAGAAGGCATTTCAATTTTATGATTTTTTCTTATTGGATTTTGTGGTGCACATCGACATATAGGTCAATCTATTTGTAAGTAATTATTTATGAGTTCCTAAGTTTACCCTTTTTTAGTTATATATTTATTGTTTCCTTGCTTCGGCACCATTTCCCGCTCCCACACCTTATATATTTATTGTCGTCTTTACTTTTTTAAGCCTTCCAATCCATGCAACCCACATTCCAAACAAACCCCACACTTGATAATATCACCGAAGCTGTTTTAATTTCCCATTGGATGGGGCCCTCTCCATATTCTTTTTATATGATTGGTTTGAGGAGTGTCTCGAGATTCAGGTGATTGCGGATGATATAACTAGTAAGTATGTGCTTTCAT
The DNA here is from genome assembly GCF_054954075.1 of Amborella trichopoda. Lineage (NCBI taxonomy): Eukaryota > Viridiplantae > Streptophyta > Magnoliopsida > Amborellales > Amborellaceae > Amborella > Amborella trichopoda. The sequence goes on from NC_142339.1 coordinate 46,705,733, forward strand.
TTAATCAATTATAAACATCTTTTAATCAATACACTGTAGTCTCTCTCTCTTTTTCTCTTATCGAGTCTTTTAATTTTCAGTTTTCATTGCAAAATTTGGGTTAGCTTATATCAAGTTCGAATTTTTGTATTAATAATGGAACTTGGTGATTTTAATAATGTTTTGATAGTAGGATTTAATTGTTTATTTTCCACATTATTAATTTAGGGAGAATATGATATAACATCTTTCTTTTCTTGATTGGTAACTTGACTTAATGAAGAATGAGATTATCATATACAAAATTGTAACAATTGTCAATGTTAACTCAAGCTATACAAAAAGTTGGCCTATAACGAGGAGTGCACTATAAACAACTCTTGCCTATGTGTTCCTCTTTAGCTAGTGAGACAGCTAAGTCCTATGCTTCTTTCGAAGTACGCACAAAACTGACTTGAATGTCCATACATTTTTCAAAAGTCCCATCAAGATAGTGAGCCAATCTTTGTCTGATTATGAAGTGCCAACCAAACAATAGTAGCCCCAATGGCCTAGATACCATCTTGTCTGATCCGACAAATGGATATGGGCAATGTTTTGTTCTACAGATCTGGTTAGCCTGAGCTTTCTTAGGACACATGAGCTTAACTAAGTGCACCGAAACAAAATAATAAAAAATAATATGAAAAAGCTAAAATGACCAAAATTACCTTGCTACATTCACTGATAGGGTTGAGGGCATTTCTGGTGTTCCTTGATGTAGCACATCCCTAAAGTTCAGATCTATTGGATTTATAAAAGTAAAATTAACATTCAAACACATAGCCACCACACTGGCTATCATATCAGCCCATATTCAATTTGGGGCATTGTGCTAGTGATGCTTCAAAAGTTATTCACTATATATGGTTATTTTTATGTATATTAGTGAGACAAGCAAGGACTCATATTGAAACTAGCTAGGTCTTGGGCCCAAGTCAAGTCTGACAAACTTGGCTGAGTTTGTCAGTGACTTGGTTGAGGTTGAACAATAAATTAATAAATCATTAGGAATGTCCGTACGGGCTAGTTCCCATATGTTTCGTTTCAAGCTTGGTATGGTATCGAGCCTGATTGACTTGGGCTGGTCTGAGTGGACTTTCCCGAGTTTTCCAACACACACACACACATATACACTTATTCTAGAATACCATCCTAATGGTTATTTTATAAACTTCTACTCCAAAATATTTGACAATAAGTTGCCTTATATGAGCTAAAATTACCCATATATTTTCCTTATCTAATCAAAGGAGAGACAGGGCGTGAAGTGTAATTGTGAATGTTCCAAAATTTTAAATTTCAATATAAAAATTGATTATTTTTTGCATATCGGATTTTACTGAAATTTTGATGGTGTGTGTGCCTTAATAAGGCACACCTAAAAGGTTGCAAAAGAATAATTCAAACAGTAAACATGACCCACATAGCCCCACATATTTCAGGGGTATTTTGGTTGCTTTTGTTTGATGATTCTTTTTTTTGTAAATTTTTTTTTTTTGGTGCATGATGATGTGATGTGCACATGCCTCAAATTTTAGATGAATCTGATCTATAGAACAAAAAAATACAAATCCACACAATCCCAACCATCCAATGAGAGGGTTTTGAAAATTTGAACTTTGAGATTATTTGCAATTATACTCAATGCCCTCCACCACTTTGATAGGAAGGAAAAAAGTATGGCAATTTTAATAAATATAAGGGAAACCTATTGTCAAAATTTTTGGAGTAAAGGTTTCTTAATCCCTATTAGGATGGTGTCATATATATATATATATATATATATATATATATAGGAAAAAGCTTGAGTGAGTCCACTAGCTCACAGAAAAAAATGAGCCCAAAGGCCCAGATTGAATCTGGGCCGATTTGACGATCACGGATGTCCCGCAGTGTCTGAATTTTAATTTTTTTTTCTACAAATCCAAATCACTTGAAATTTGGAGCGTGTGTATATTAAAAATAGGTGAATCTTCAAAAAATATCAAAAAAATATTTTACATGAAATAAATGGACCAAAATACCCCCCAAAAAGTTTCAGGGTATTTTGGTCCATTTTTTTTTTGCGAATTATTATTTTAATATTTTTAGTAGGTGCGGCTTGATGAGAAGAACACACGTCTAAAATTTCAAGTGATTTGGATTTGTAGAAAAAAAATAAAAATTCAAACACTAGCGGACATCCGTACATCTGTGATTGTCAGATCGGCCCAGATTCAAGCTGGGCCGTTGGGCTCATTTTTTCTTGTGAGATAGTGGGCTTTTTCCATATATATATATATATATATATATATATATATATATATATATGGTTTTGGTCACCCTTGGGTGGACTACTACAATCACCGCCCTAGCTCAAAAATATCCATGTTAGAGCCATTTGCTTCACCTTTGATTTTGCATACGCACTTTCATGAATCCCGTAAACAAACTCATGAAAAGATTTGAATATAAAACCTAGCGGTTTTTTGGGGGGAGAGAAAATACAGGTAACCGCCAGCCTTCCAGCTTAATGAATAGCTAGATCTAGGCCTCTGGGATAGTTATTTGACCCTTGTGTGGATGGTGTAATCATGATGAGCAATATAAAGAAAAAGGTCTTAGGTTCTTTGAGACCTAGATCTGACTGTCCAAAAATCGATGATTAGGTGGGGCGTTTTAGTCACTTTTAGGATGCGAATCTAGCTTTTGATTTTGAGATCAGTGTCTTGGATGGCTAGGTTTCGGATCCATAGGACCCCTCTAGCGTGGTTCTTGAGTTCTAAGTTAGGGGGACACTGTGGCGGTCCACCCTAGGGAGATTAGATCTTTTTCTGTGCTTGTGCGTGTCTGTATTAATATACATTTGTTTAAATAGATAGATCAATTGTTTGGAAGACGTGATATGCTAAAAGTATCTCCCATGCATTGCATAGCCATTGACTACTAGTTTATGCTAAGGGAAAGGGCATTTACTAGGTGATATCACATTAATATTGCCTGTACCATGCCCTTGCAAGTTTTAAAAATTTCTGTTGTTCCCCATGCTGAGATAACATCACTACACATGTCCGTTACCTTTATATAACTTTTTATCATGCCCATAACAAATGGATGTGGGCACACGTTCACCAAGAAAACTGTATCTATTAAATAGTGAAGGCATTTTTTTTCCCAAAATAAGGGGTTTCATCTAAGATTACATCTAACATCAAAATAAATGTCAATTTTGGTATTTTTGGCATTGGATTATCCTCAATTGATGTGTAAGTACCACTTTTATAATTTGGAACGGGTACTTTGAGAAGAGTTTTTCTGGCAAATTTCTCAGTCTAGTTTTAGGAACACCCTGAAAAAGAATTGGACTTAGTTACCGGAAATGCTTATGTGATGCCTATGCTTTTTCTATAAGAGTTTCTTGAGATAGCTATTGCAATTTTGTTTTGATGAATGGTATGCTTTCTTCGACTCTAGATACTTGAGAATTGTGTTTATGTACTAAATCTAATTGCTATTTGAGGAGAAAGGATATGATGGTTCCTCGTCTTATGGGAAGTTCAGTATTCATATTGATATCTAACTGTTGGAGTGGTTGTCCCATCCAAGTTGTGGCTTAGTGCAACCAACATCAGATCTCCATAGTAGTGTATTGTCAATTTTTCCTAAGCAACCAAAATTTTCCTTGGATCTCTTTATGCTTGATTTTTTTTGCTTCATTAAAATGCTTAATTGTCCTTTGCTTCAGAATAGATAATGGGTTTATTTTTGTCATTGGACATCACATGATTTTTTACATGAGTCTGGATCTGTTGCTAATAAAAGTCAGTTTTGTGTTGGGAAGAAAACAATGCAGATGAACTCTACTTTTCCGGAGGTCTGTTCTGAAGTTAATGACATATCATTATCTTATGCTGCATTTTTTAATGCCCATACTTCTGCAACTGCAATTCTATTGATGCCCTATCCTAGTTGTGGGGCTTCTCTAACCAACATCTGATCTCCATAGTGACATATTGTCATTTTATTTTTGAGCAACCAAAATTTGTCTTGGATCTCTTTATGCCTATTTTTCACTTTGCTAAACGAAAATGATTTTTAACAGGGGAAATAGCAGGATATTTTACATAAACCTGAATATATTTTCAATAAAAGTCCATTCTGTGTTGGAAGAAATCATTGCAGATGAACTTTGATTTTCCTAAGGTGGGTTCTTGAAGTGGCTTACCTATTATTTTGATATGCTGGATCAATATCCTTGTGTCTCTAACTCCATTGCTATTGGAGTGGGTCCCTATCCTAGTTCCAAGGCTAGTGCCACCAATATCTGATCTACATATTATTATTTTTCTTGAGCAACAAAAACTTGTAGGTGCTTCCTTTTCTTTAGCTTCGGAATGGATTGTGGCATTATTTTTCATCATGGGAACTTGCAGGATGCTTTTCATGAGTCTGATCTTGTTGCCAATAAAAGTCAGACTATGAAGAAATCATTGCAGATGAACTCTATCTTTCCTGAGGTTTGTTCTTGAAGTGGCTGACCTATTATTTTCTTGCGTTGCATGTATATATTTCCTTACTTTATACAACAAAAAAAATATATCTTCTTACTTATAGCTCCAATGCTATTTTTAGATGGAATCAGATGTCTTGGCCCAAGATTCTCTTAACCATAATGGTGCTTCAGTGAAAGCTAGTAAAAAACCTGTTAGGCAATTGAATGCAGTTCTTGCACTTCAGGTATTCATAAGTTTGAGCACTCTGTAAGAATGAACTGTTTTTGTGTTCAACATTAATTGGATAAAATTTCTAATATTTGATCTGCTGTATATTTTCAAGTGATGAAAGTTGTGTTACTTGCAGGCATCATCTGCTGATGCTCACACTTCCAAAATTTGTAAGAACGGCCCTGTTAAGAGAAAGAAGCATTTAGGTTCTCGATTATCAAAAGGAAGTCAGAGTGGCACAGTTGCTGTGGGAAGTATTGATGATTTCCATGAAGGTCCAAATTATAGTCTTCCAAAAGATGTAATTATAGGATGTTCAGGCACTGTTGATACCTGCATTCCAAACGCTGGTAGCTTTAGTGATATTGACAATGAAATAGCTAATGCATTTTGTTTTAAAGAGGCACGTCAGCCACCTCTACCTGAAGCTTCCTCTACTTCTTCCAAAGAGAAAGAAATGGATGTTATGGCAAGTAATCAACTGCCAAACCCTTCTTTGCCCCGCTTGAAATTCAAAATCAAGGCTGAGAACATTGAATACAGTCAAACTAGTCCTTCAAAGAGTCAGGTGGCAAATGTGCAAGCAGTGGATAAGATGAAGAGGGAAAATGAGACTGATGGCTCTTTGAGCGCCAATATGCCAGCAGTGAATATGATAGATGGAAAAATTAATGGTGATTCTGATATAGATGAGTTAGATCATGTTCCATTGCTGGACAGGATTAAAATCTCATTGTCAAGTGAGCTTTCTGCGATGGATGATATTAGTAACACTGCATGCTTAGAAGCAAATCAGCCATGTGACAAGAAATCTGATTATTTTGACTCTGTTGATTCCCTTAACGACAAAGTTAGCCACATCCCCTTGAAAAGGAAAAGGAGAAAAACTGTGACGTAATTATTACTTTCCCTGAACTTTGCTGTTTCTGCATGTCTATTTCCCCTGCTTGTTTATTTTTTTAATTCTTTTCTTGATTGATTTATAGCAGTTAGTTTGGCAATTAGTTTGAGACTGAATTTTGGATGGGATTTTGTAGATGCTCTGTTGAAGTTGCACTTGAGGAAGATGCTCCTGGTTTACTGCAGGTATGATGCACATGTTATTATGCATTGAGATACATTGAGGGAAAGGTACTGAGATTGCTCTTTTGAAACAATTACAGGCTTTAGTCGAAAAAGGACTAAAAATTGATGAACTGAAGCTTTTTGGGCATACTGAGAATGAAGATGCCATAAAGCTGACTACTGATGTGGAGAATTTTAGAGATCATGAAAATGTAATTTCTAATGTAAGTTATTTGCCATTTCATATTAGACCCTGTACTTGTCAGTCCACTAACCATTAGCTTTGGATATTTTTTCGCACATTCAGGGCTGTTTTTTTGTCGTTACCACTTTCTGCTTATCATCTAAAGATGCCTATATATCTCTACCATAAGTGTTGGCATTCACTCGTTATTATTAGTAACATATCTTTTCTCTTTAATAAAAATGATTTTCAGCATGTCTGTGATGTTGTTGTTTCTTGTACTGGTTTTGTTACTTGTAGTATTTGCATATCATGTTCTGATTCCCTAAGTTGATTGACACCTGCACCTTTGCCTACCTGATTATTAGATGCTCAGTATCTTTTACTGTGATAAGTTACTTCTGTTGATACCATCAAAAGGTTAACTTCGGTTGAATGAGTGTAAATTATGTTTTACGAGTGGTACAACAATTCAATGAAGACAGCCATTGGAAAGAGTCTTATGCCTGCTTTCAGCAGCCTCATTGAATGAAAATAGCTTCAAATTTCAATATTTTTAGTATATATGGACTACAGTCTTAAAGTTCAATTTGAATGACAATGCAAGGTATTGAATGATATCTGGTATCACTTTTAGGTTAATCTTGATGAATGATGCTCTCAAGGGATAGTTTGGAGATTATTGCATGAAAAGAATATTTGTTCTCTATCTCTCTTTTCTTTTCTACAATATTAGTCTTTGGTTTTACATTGATGCATGGAAATAAAGGAGACTATTTCTGAGGAATTTATGCACATTAACTGCATGTTCTAGATTTACCACATGGTTATTTTGATGTCATAGGAAATTCAACCTTATTCATAAAGCCTTCAATTTCAGAAGATCCATTAATATATATATATATATATATATATATATATATATATATATATATATATATATATATATATATATATATATATATATATATATATATATATATATATATATATATATATATTGGCCTAGTGAGGCTTATTTATGGTGCAACTTAGGGGATATTTTTGCTATCTATTTATTGTGTACATTTAGAGGTCAATGACCCAGCTGCTTTTTTGGAGGAAGGTTTTCATCAAGAAGAGTCTTGGTTGAGTACCTCTTCTCTTTCCCCACTTGATCTGTCACTTCCAAATCTCTCTTGAGGGCCCCCCGCCTCTCGTAACGTGCTGTATGCTATTTCTATAATTTGACAAGATAAACGTAGTTTGAACTTTGAAAATTGTACTGTCTGCACCTATGGTTTTATAGGTTTATTTTCACAATTCTTCTATTCTAGAAAGAGGCCTCTATTACTTTCTTTTACACTATGGGCTTGTTTGTTGGTGACTGAAAATGTGAACCCATTTCCACTAAAATACAGTTAAGAACTCGAACTTCAACTTGGTTACCTTTTTATTTAACATGTAAAATTTGAAACGTGGATTCATTTGTCATATCAGGAGAGAGGACGTTCAATAGCCAAGAAAGACCTTCGATGGTTTGTAGATCCAATGGGATTGTATTTTCATATTCATGAACCTTCAGATCAAGCAACTCTTCCTTTATTTTTATGTTCTTCTTTTATCTTTTTTAGTTGGTTATTGTTCTTGCAGGACAATGGCTTCAATGATGTTACTAATCCCAATACCATCGTTGCGCAAGCATGCCTAACTTTAGACTTTTTTTTTTCTTTTTTTCTTTTTTGAGAATAGTTTACTAAGATATGTATCCTTCATCTTTTTTTTTTTGAGAAGGCTTTTTGATGAATTGGTTATTGCATTTTCTCAATATTTTATACTTATCTTTTTTTATTTTTGAGAATGTTAACTGTTGTATTGAGTAAGAAGAGTATACAAAAAAAATCAGCCACTCACAAGTTGGGTGCTCGATGCCAAAAACCCTTATGGGTGCAAAAAACTATACAAGAGTTATACGCAGACCATAAGGGCAAAAAGGTGTTTAAGAAACAATCAAACCGAGGTGTGGGCTCGTTGAGACAGTTCAAGAGGCTATCGAAAGGGTCCCCTGGGGGTTGGAATCATTTGCTCCCTCGTTAGCGAGGGCATCCGCAATGGAGTTTGCCTCCCTTCAATTATCCCCCTAGACAATATGTAAATCCCTACTTCGGTAAAAAAATCTCATAAAAAATGTGATTAAGCCTCCAAGGGCAAGGGACCCATTATCAAAGAATTGCCCCAGGAACTATTAAAGTATCTAAGGAGGGCTGTTGCCTCTCCCAAATTTGAGCCGGGGAGGCCTAAGAAATGTGAAAGGAGAATAAGGTGCGGCCGACACTGTCGCGGAAAATCCCCCCAATGCCCGACCGGCCTGGATTGCCCAAGAAGCATCCATCAAAGTTAAACTTAATTGTCCGCTGGCAGGGGGAGACCAAAGAGAGGCCTGAGGGATTTGGGAGGGCTTAAGGAAAAGTAAGGCCTGCCAATTTTGATTGAAGTCCACGAGCAAGAGGTGATTAAAATCTTTGTGGTTGGTCGCCCAAAAGATGACAGTTACCGCACCTTCTCCAATAGTGTCTTGGTATGGGTATACTGTCCACCAAAGGTTCTTTGGTTCCTTTCCAGCCAGAGGAACCGAAGGGCGGCAGCAACAGTAACTCTCTATAAGAGAATGCCTGATTTAGGTTATTTGGTTCCTTTCCAGCCAGAGGAACCGAAAGATGGAGCAACAGTAACTCTCTATAAGAGAATGCCTGATTTAGCCCAGGGGGGGACAGACAAGAGGAGAACAGTTGGGGGACAGACTGTGGGGTGGCCCAATACCACCCAAAAAGACGAAGGATAGAGCCCCAGAGTTTGAAGGTGAGCTTGCAGTGCAGGAAGAGGTGGGCGTTGGATTCGGCATTGCTACGGCACATGGTGCACCAGTTGGAAATTGCATTCCCCTCCTTTGTAGTTGCTCTTCTGTCAATACCCTCTCGTGGATTGTGACCCAATTGAAGAACTGTATTCTTGGGGGAACAAGAGATAACCACACTTTGCTCACTGAGTTTGGATAGGTGGTTGCTTCCTGGGAGGGCCTCAGGAGAGTGTTGTAGGAGGAGGAGACAGAGAAGACACATGAAGGGGCGGGGGTCCAAATAATCTTATCCAGGCCCGAAAGGGGGAGGAAGGAGTGGAGTAGAGCCTGCAGCTCTAAAAAAGTAGGCAGTTCAAGGTCGATAGGGGGCCTTCTAAAGTTTGGGGACCATACCCTCCCAAGGGCTGAGGGTCCGAAATTCTCAGCAACTGAAGATTGGGGGTTGCGAGCCAAGCAGAAGAGAGAGGGGAAAGAATCCCTAAGGGGAGCATGTACAATCCAATTATCCGACCAGAAGGCAATCTTGTCCCGTGCTTTCATTCGAAAGCGAATATTAGCTGAAAAGCGATTGAATATCTATCATCATCTCATGGTGCCTTTTGTATGTTTTGGTACTTATTGAGGCATTAAGGCATTTCTTGTTTTTCTTTCTTACCTTGTAAGGGCTTCATTGGTGTTGCAATGTACTTTTTTATCTCAGATTATCTTAAGTCATTTAATATACAGCCTTTTCATGGTGATGGCAATTAAGAAAGTAAATGTGTGGTCTATGCACAGACATAGAATGTGTCCAGATTGTTAACTAAATGCAATCTTTAACAATTTTGTAAAAGGTTTTGAAAGGGGTTATGCTCTAGTTTTTATGTATATTGCAGTAGGTGATTACATGGAATTTCATCCCAAGATCTGCTTTGTTATTTAAAATCCTAAGATGGTAGGATGAATATTGTTTGATTTCCACCTATCATCACAGTAGGGCAGCCGTACAAGATCTTGTAGAAGTCCTAGCTAGCTTTGTCACCATGAATGTCTAGGCACAAGATTTAGCAAGGGGTGGCCTGAGTATTACTACAACTGTAGAACATGGAGAAGCCTACGACCATGTCGACTGTAGTGTCTTGGGTATGCTGACGTCCAAGGTTGATGGGGTAATTACATAGTTTTTGGTCTCAATTCTGCTAAGCTGTTTCCTGGAGGCTTTTCCTGGAGCTCCTGATATCTTAGGCATTGGTATCTCGATTTCTCCCTTATTGTACCATTATTCTAAAGCATTGAATCTTTTAATTTATAATGTAGTCAACCTAGGTCTTATTACTAGGATTGTGCTCAGATCTTGATGAGGTTCTATTATTGTAGCTTTCAGATTAAATATAGATCTTCTATAATGAATGTCTGAGTCAAGATGAGAACTGGGATTGTAATTGACATGCCATGTGTCTGTGTTAGGTCTGAGAATTAGCCCCAGAAAATGCAATTCTATGCTGTTTGGTGCAATACTTTGAAGAGTTCATTGATAGGATGCAATGTGGACTTGAGGAGTTTCTCGATAAGTGTCTGGATACCCTAATAAACTGAGGAAAACCCTTTGGTAGCACAAAAACTACAATTATCGAAGAGCCAAACCCTCTTTCTGAACTAAAAAGCTTCCTTATTAGTATTGCTTGCCATCATCACAGTCCCTTATATGTGTGATCAAGAGGGTTGCTCTATGTAGGGGGATCAATGAGTGATATATATATTTACTTGTTGGATGGGAGTTTATGTAAATCCCACATGCAAGTTGGAATCAGGTTTAGATCCCTGAGAACGATTGATGAGAGAGGGCCTTTAGGAGAATGATCTTAGGAATTTGAGGGCACTGTGTGATCTTGGTTGAGCGATGGAGAAGTATGGATGTGAAAAGAAATGATGCGCCACTATGACTCAGTTATGTAATTATGTTTTTATTAATATTCATTATTTTCTTCCTTTTTCTATCTCACAGGCGTGGCATAAGCACAGTCATACACACTCCACTCCCTCAACATAATTGCCCTAATGGCCCTAGTGAACTGTACATACTAAAGTTGAAAAATTACGTTACATCGATATACATGGCACGTGCATTTAAGAGAATCTGACATTGCAATGCACTAGGCACGCATGTCACCCCACATACAAACAGAAATTTGTGTTGACGTGCTTGTCTGGAAATTTTCATTTTTTTGGATCCACAGACATGGTGTGTTTGCAATGCGGACACACAAGTTCACATATTGGACAAACAAGTCACATGTGAAATTTTGTAAGACACGCATGTCCGCATTGTAGGATACATGTGTCTGTGTTGTAAGTAGTGTGTGGAAAGTCGTGTGCTTCCCGACTATTGGATGCATGCATTTATGGTTTGACATGTATCTCTTTGATTGGGGCCCACATTTTTTACTTTTCTAGTTAATGTTATTATTGAAAATCACAAATTATATATGTATATATAGGAAAAGTCTTCCCAACGCCTATAGGCGAAAATGAACAATGATTTCGCCTACTCTCATCACCGTCAGCAGTTCATCGCACGGTCACGATTGTCCAGTAGTGTTTTATTTTTCTATTTTTTCTACAAATCGGAATGACCTGAAATTTGGAGCATGTGTTCATAAAAAATAGGCGAATCTACGCAAAATATAAAAAAAATAATTTGCAAAAAATAAAATTGACAAAAATACTCCCGCTTAATTTTTTTCATGTAAAATATTTTTTTGATATTTTTTTTAGATTCGCTTATTTTTTATGAACCCACGTTCCAAATTTCAGGTCATTTTGATTTGTAGAAAAAAAAAAATGAAAAATGAAACACTACCGGATAATTGTGATCGTTGAACTTTGGACGGTGATGAGGGTAGGCGAAATCACTGTTCATTTTCACCTATAGGTATTTTGTAGTATCTTCCATATATATATATAGACATGTATGTGTTATATGGACATGTCATACTGGACTTGGTAGAATACAAGTAGGTGAGTTGGATTCTTCAAATCCTATTCAGACAAATTCTCATATCCATGTCCTTGTGAGTTAGTTTGAAAAGGGCTAGCGGTATCTTGTTCTCGAGATTTGCACTGTTTTGTCGTCTAGATTGCTTTGCCTCGATCCACGATGGTTTGTTGTCTGCATTGGCATACATGATGTTGGTTTGTGTGATATGTTCCCGGATTTGTCTTATGCTTCTATGTTGCCACAATGCCATTCAGAGTGCTTTTTGTTTCTGAGGGATAGGAAAATAGTGAAGTGAATGCTACTGTCTAATGACTTTCGGTTATAACCATTCATTTCCTCAGCATGCTCTCAATGTAAGAATGTTGATTATTCAGGTATTTTCTAGCCGCTCCATTTTGAAACTACCTCGGCTACTACGTCCTACAAAGGGAGCCAAAACCACCTATTGCTTGGGTTGCCTCATGTCACTGATTGAGCAGGTAACAACTTTCCTCATGGCTTTAGTTGCTTAGATCACACTCTAATGAATATTGCTTGCTTCTTGTGCTCAGTAGTTTCCATTAAACCATAATTCTCTTCATTCAAATTCTGCAGACTAGACATCTGCATTTTCGTAATTGGCCTGCTGAATGGGGATGGTGTCGGGAACTTCAATCCTTTATATTTGTCTTTGAAAGGCACAACAGGTGTTGTGATGCTTTGTTTTTGGGTTACATTTCTCACATCTCGGTTCTATTTTATTGTATAATTCACTTAACTTGCTCCTTGGTACAGGATCGTTTTGGAACGTCCAGAATATGGGTATGCAACGTACTTCTTTGAGCTTGTTCCGTCTCTACCTATTCAGTGGCAAGTTCGCCGGCTGATTGTTGGGATGAAGCTTAATAACTATAGCCGAACATCATTAATTGAAAACAAATCACTGCATGTAAGGACGTCTTGCTATTTGCTTGCTTTCTATAGTTGGTGATATCGTATCTGAGCCCTCTATCTATGATCAATATCTTTTGAAGATTTGTGTTTCCTTTGATGGTTTCTTGTACATATTTCTATCCTCTATTTTATGCTTGTTATTGGGCAAAAAAGGAATGTTGGGTTGTTTTCTTTTTCCCCCTTTTTTCGCTTTTTGATGCCGTTGTTCCATCTGTGGACATTTTAACTTTGGTTTTTGTCGTTCTTGTTCTTTTGAGCTGGCGCATTGGACCATATCCTCTCAGTATATCTATTCAGTTTTTACCTATTAGATTCTGTTTCCTAATCTGCATTACTTATTTGTTGCCTTCGCTGGACATCTTCTGTGAGTTTTGTCAAGATGACCTCATTGGACCTTATCCTGAGTATTTTTTCGTCTAAATTGTTCTCCTGCTATACAATTGGATCTACTTATGATCAATATGGATTTGGTGAGTGTCATTGGATGATTTTCCCCAATTTGAGAAAACTTTTAAACTGTTAGAAGAAATGTAGAGAGCTATAACTTAAGGAAATCTCCACTGTTGTCCCTAAGATTCTGAAAATGGACACATATACAGACATTTGTGTGGGGATGGGAATATATCTTGTCCTTTTCCGAAGCCTAGAACATACATGGAGATATGAATATCCTATCCAGGATATTGATGCATATATTATAATGATATATATAATATACATAATGTAAATGTTATATACATGATATAAGTATATAACAGTTATCCATGTAGATATAACTATGCAAGATTGTATGATACATGTGGTACAAAATTATGATACAGTCTCCTTTTTTGTGTGGAGAATATTATGGTATTTAGTAAGTGATATTAAAATGTATTACATATTTTAACAATTATATTGTATTTAGGTGCATTATGTTATTTATTTATTGCTTGTGTCCCTTTTTTCGTATTTTTATGTTTTCTCCAATGCACCCCTGGTTCAGAATACAAGTTTTGCACTGGGATTTTTTTTTTGGAGCAAGGGATTGATTCAGAACTTGAAGTTTGGAACCAACTTTTTCGTAAACAAATCCGTTCAGAAAGTTTTGTACTGGTGTTTACTCTAAAATTGTACAAGCTGGTTCAGATCTCCAAGTCCTAAACCAGATCACTTGTATGATTTCATAGTGAATACTAGTTCGAAACTTGAAGTTTGGAACCGATTTGTTTATGAACAATTTGGTTCGGAACTTGAACGATGGGAGAAAAAAAATCCCCCAGTTCCGAAATGGGGATATTTTGGGAGGAAAAAAAGCGAAAGTCAAGGGACATGAGCATTAAATATGAAGAATGGGGGGGATTTTTTAAGTGCCATAAAAAATAAAGGTTATTTACAAAAGTTTCCCATTGACTTTATAGTGAAGAAATCGTTAGAATCTGGGAAACAATACTTGATAGGCAAAATAAGGCTCAATCTTATTAACTAATTATATATGATTTATTCCTCATATACACTATATGTAGGGCATAAAAAATTGAAGTCAAAATATTCTGCAATCTCCCAGGAGCATTTCCTCCATTCACTTGAGTAACCCAATCTAGGAGTACTTTGAGCAGCAAACTTAAAACTCTATGCACTTCAACTTGAATTATGGATCCAACACTACTACGATGGCCATAGTGCTCATGATGGTGTTTGAATCCGTTGCCTTGTTAGCTAGAAGCATTTGGATCCTCCAAACCTCACCAAAGTGGAGTTTTGCAGTTGGCTTTTTGATCTTGAAATGCCAAGTGTCTATTCATAGGATTCTCCTAGGAGACATCCAATACTCAGTACAGAAAAAAAGAAATAAAAACATTCAAAAAAAAAGTGTCTATTCATGGAAGGCTTTTAGAAAAGGGTGCAGTTAGCATACGGATGCATCCGTAGCTGTAGAGGTAAGGTGCACCTTCAAATTTTATCATGGTATATAATTTTGATGTAAAATGTTCTTAGGATTATCTCAAAATCTATTTTTATATTTAATTATAAAATTTTAAATTTAAAAAATGGTTAAAATCAAGTAGATCTATAAACATATGAAAATCTTGAAAATGGACGGTGTAGATAATATGTTGTAAAATGCACTATTTCTGAGACTTGAAATCTTTTTATTTTTCATGGTCATACATCTCGATGTCAAGATGATCAATCAAAGGGTTTTTCAACATTAAAACTACCTTTTCCGATGTATTTTTGAGGTGCTCCGTAGTTCTACATTATAAGGTTGCGTCCTTATATAAACTTTTTCCTTTAGAAAATGACAAGAATTCATCCTTAATTCACCCTTTGTTGTTGGGGCTTCATTAAAGTTTGAATGACTTTTTTACTAAGTGGGGAGGACGTGCTTATATACAAAGGCAAACTCTAGCGTGTGTTACTCCTTATTTCTGAACATTTAAGGACGTGCCTGTGTTACTTCGAATTTGCATTTGCTGTACAAGCTCATTATTTGTTCTCGACCTTGGGATGCTTTGGCATCTTTTACACTCCTAAAGGTCTTATCAATGATCATTTTATTTCGTTCAATCCATCCTGCACCATGAGATTGAGGATGTGAATACCACAACACATATGGATAACTGAACTGTAAGAAGTGCGCCCATCTCAGAGAAGTGTTCTCTCTGGCCTGTGCTTATAGAATCATTGACTGAATAATTATCCAAAGTAATACAAAATATTTTCCTCTCAACGCTCCAATTTGAGACGCTTTAAATAACATTTGTGAATGCATGCCCTGTATTTGGTGAAAGTATCATGCAAAAATTAATTACTCCTTTTATTATTACCAATCAATCATTATTCAATGCAATGCATTGTAAGTGCAATATAATCAGGAGTTTGAATGGACGTCCACATATCGGATATGAAATAATCTCCACACTTGAATTCCTCAACAACTCTTTAAAATTATGTTTTTCCTTCTCATATATATTTATGAAAGCCTTTGTGATAATTGTTTGAGAAACCATCTTGAATAGCAGTTGGATATTTCTAGTAGATCTTCAAAATCCTTTGTGTGTGTCGCTAGAAGGGGATACTAATGCATAATAATCATAAACATGAGCTCCTAACAACTCCTTTCTAGGTTAAATTTGAAGTTAGATTTTCCATCCTCTCTTCCATGCAGTTTGATTAAATTACAAAACTTGTTGATTTTTATCCCTAAAGACCTATTACAGGCATCTTGACTTCAAGTGTCTACTTGGCTTGTTCCATCTTCGCCTTGACATCCTAAATTCCCACCTCCATGTTTACATTTTGCATTTTCAATCCGATTAACTATGATTAATTCAAAATCATTCCAAACTATGGATGTTCATTTTTGTCTCTTTGGTGATGATTGTGACTTTTATAGATTAGGTGTCAGTGTGCTCCCTAACCTCAGAGTTATCTAAACCATTTAGGAATGAAAAACAAATTATACATGGACAAAATTAATATGGAATGAATTTGATACATGCTCATTGCATATTATACACAAGTAATTATAATTCAACAATGAAATCCAAATTAAACATGCAAATTAACATGTGCAGAATGTTTCATCGTTAGCTAGTGTTTATTACACATGCAACTGTTTTTTGGTTGTTTTCTTTATTTTCAAATTTCCTAGGGGGCCTCTTTTTTTTTTGCCTTTTGTTTGTTTGTTTGTCACCCCCCTGGTGATGTTTTATGTTAGCTTCTCGGGGTCGTATTGTGACTTCCTTTTCATTAATACAATGTTGACAGTATAAGAAAAACTAGTGTTTATTACTCCTATACAACATGTTTCATCATCAACTTGTGTTTATTGTTCTTGCACATAGCATGTTTGTCTAGGAATGGGATCTAATTGCTTTGAATTGTCTTATCATTAAATGGTGTGTATAATTCTCTTACATGGCATAGTTAATTACATAGCTGATCATGTACATAAAAAGATAATTTTGAAAACATGCAAGTATCAGAGAATTTCGATGAGCTGTTGACTCCTGATCAGCTATGTGGTGCCATTTGAAAGAATTATACACACCATTTAACAATGAGACACGATTCAAAATATTTAAACAATGAGATCCCATATAAACATGCTATGTGGAGAGCAATAAACAGCAGTTAATGATGAAACACACTGTATATAAGAATAATAAACGCAAGTTAGCAATTACAGACATAACAGCTAACTTGTAAAAATCACGACCAGCTAGTTAACATGTTGCACTCTATGCTAATTAGTAATAAAAACCAGATAAGTGCATCACGAACCAAAGACCTAGAATGCAAACTAATTAGAACTCTCAAAAACTACTTCAAGTAAATATTATCATAACATTCAGAGGATGTTTCAGCAGAATATTAGGGAATAAGGGGTCATTCACATGTTTGTTAATAAATATATTTCATGGCTGTTGGTGAACATGGGGTCCATATTCTTTATAGGGTTTAGGGTAGCTCTCAACAAGTTGTGAACATCTTGTTAACCTTGCTTTAGGGAGAAAACCAAACATATTCAAGTATCCAGATGTCGTATTTCAAAAAAAGAAAAACTGAAAAGTATCCAGATATCTTAGCTTGCTCCCTTTTTATTATATCTCCATTAGAAACTTCACAATCACATTGAGAACCTCTCCTTAATGACATCCTATTCACCCCAATATTTATGCAAAGATTATTGCTTCACCTCCCAGTACTTGCATTTTTCCAGAAGATTTTTGTATTACAAGCCCTCTCTTGGACAATTTCCTTTGGATTTTTGGTGCCAACAAACTTTAGACACATCCTGCTTTCTCCTCTTTGTTAGAATTATAGTTTAATCCTTTATTATTGTGAATTTTTATAGTGCAATGACCTTTTTTCATTCTCAAGAAGCGAAAGGGATCTATTTCATACATTGGGTTCCCCTTAAGCCAGTGGACTTTATTCCCCATTTTGCATTTTTCTTCATCTCTGATCCTTAGTAAACCACTACGCCTCATTCCAATCCTGGAACCTCTGTGAGTCTTTGACAGTTGTTCTTAAACTTGTATTTTTAGTTGTAATCTTGCATTCTTGAGGCACTTTTGCTACCATAATGTGCTTTTAATCATGGATTCCTTTACGGTTTTGGTGTTTCTGCCACCATGATTGACGTTCCTATGGTGATCCTCAGGCTATTCCTCGTGGATCTTCTTCACTTTCTCTTTCTTAGAGGTGTAGTCTCTGTGCTTACTAAGATGAAAGATTCTCGAGATGGGCCTTCCAGCCAAAGGTGCACCCAACCAAATGGGGATATGGTCCCTAAATGGAAGTGGACTTTCTACTTGTGTCAGAAAAACCTGTCCAGGATTGTCATCATGACTTGGTTGTTAAGCGATGTGAATCTGGCACCACCAAGAGGGACGTCAAATTAGTTCTTGACTTTTGTTGACACTTTGCCTTTCGAATGGACCATGGACCCCTCATATTATTCCTTGCCCAGTTTGTTGCTGAATAACTCTGATACTTCCAATGTCAAGCTATGTCGGGGGCACCCCCTGGCTTGTTTCCATGCACACCCTCCGGCTCGTTTCCATGCACAGGTGGAATACTAAAAGATTGTGCCCCTTGATTGACCTCCAATTAATTGCCATGAACCTCTGCAAACTTCCCAAGTCACAAAGAATTGATGATTCAATATAAATATTAAAGCATCGTTTTAGCTTTAATTATAAACAAGACTCAAAGCTAAAGCTACCTATAGCTCCTTGCCTATCTATAGCTAGCTACTTGCCTACCCAGACTTTCCTCTTGCTACCTATAATTATGCTAGCCCCCTTTATGTATAGCTAGTAGAAGAAGGATGTAGAAAAAGAGGAAGAGCTTAATCTAGCTTTGCAATTAAGAATTTAAAGTTAATTTATACTTCCAGTGTTTTTAAGAACCTGGACTAGAGTCGGGACTCTCTAGGGGGTCTTGAGGCCAAGTTAGCTGATTCAACTCAGCGAATCTTCAACAAGACTCATCCAAGTCTATAAGTAATTAACAGAAGGACTAGAAAAAGATTAGATTCGGGTGAGTCTTGAGTTACTAGCCTGGGGCTACCAAGGTCCCGAGACAAGCTGACTCAGGTGAGTCCCGAGTCAGTTTGTTGAGTTTTTAAACAATATATTCAAACTTTCCAATGGTTTCCATCTTCTTCTTTTTTTTTAGTTTCAATTTTTTATTAATATATTATTTTTTTATTTACACATTTCAGGTTGGAGAAGATTTGTCAGAGGCTGAGGCTCATGTGCTGGAAGAATATGGTTGGGTTCCAAACACTGGATTGGGCTCATTGCTCAATTACTGCGCCAGGGTTGTACATGATAAAAAAAGTGAGGAGGACAGCTCAGAGTGGAAGTTCAAAATTGGGAGGCTGCTAATGTTTGGATATGAAGATAGTGGTGACGTGTTACTAACTGATCTCTCTAAGAAAGTTTCTGACCATCTTGAGGGTTCGAGCATTCTGGTGAAGGTTGAGCAGTGATTCTGTTCCTGGATATCAGGCAATGGCGATCATTTGCATACCTTATTTATGGCTATAATCTCGTTATTAAACTGTTGGTAAAATAATGTAATCCAATAGCATGGATTACTTTTACGATTGGGTTGTGTAATTCAAACCTTGTGGGTACTTCTGCGTCATTATACTTTATAAACATACTACATTGTTTTGTGACTGATTTCTTTTTGATGTTTTGTGAATTCCTATGGGTGCTTGGGGGCAACAACAATTACAGAACTTGGTGATTTATGCCAGTGCCTTGGCCCGAGCGTGGTCAATAGTTTTTCATGTTTATTTTTGTAGTAGGCTGCTCTAGGAACAGCTCCAAGAGGCAGACAGTGTGCCAATGACTGGATTTTTTAGTAAGTGCTATTAGAGCTTTGAAATTAATCTGCTACCACCCCCAGAGAAGTTAATCAGTTTTGTGCGGATAATCGCAGCTTATGCATTGACAGATTATTCTGCTTGGTTAGGACTTCTTGTGATTGGGTCCCTTCTCTTAGGTGTCGTACGACTTGGATATCTTGGAGTTCCACATCAGTGGCTTGATCACATTTGAGGAAGCACCAAGCTTTGGAACTTGTATGCGTCCTTAGTTGAGGTTGTGGGGATTTTTAGTGATGTTGGCAAAGAGAACTGGTTATTTATTAGGTTGGAATTCCTTCAAAAATTGTTGATTATATCCTTCAAAGTACATATTTTGTTTGCTTTTGGGATATATGGGACGCATCTCCAGGCATCTAGATCGATGCCTGGGAAATGTCGGATTAAAAATACAACCATACAGATGATTACTATCTCTGATCAAAATGTTGGAAATGTGACATTGTGCGGTAGTCAAATTACATGCATTGTGCCTACTTGGCTGGTGGAGGTCAGTGGTATGTTTGCTGTGCTCTAAGCACAATCAAAGTCTTTGGACAAAGGTTTAGCCTTGTGAAAGCTCAATGACTGGTTTGGCCCATACAGTAATTGCAAAATGGGCAAACTTACTGAAGGTTTGTGGAATGCAGAAGAAGATATCATGCAAGCTGCCTGATTTGCTGAATTCTGTACCGTTAATGAAAACTAACTGATTTGCCTGTCCTTTAGTTACCAAGTTGTAGTGAATTTGAACTGTGCTGTTTTGGCCGATTCATGTTTAGTTTATTGAAAAAGAAAAGAGTCTCTCCTCAGTAGCCGTGTTTTGGAGAACAGACCCATTTATCTGTTTCAGTTTGATTCAGGCGAGTCTTAAGATGAATCGAGTTGCCCAAACCCATCAAATTTTGAGCAAATTTATCAGGGCTGCCTTGTTCAATGGTCCAAGTCCCGTGTGAGTAATAGTGGTGAAGTTTTAATCCGATGCCTGGTTTTGCGTCTGCTTGAGGCCATATTGAGACCTTTAGGCTTTTTGGGGCTTCTTGTGAAGATGGAGCCGGTCCCGTGGCAAATTTCAATTTTGAAAAATTTTCTTGTTCTCTTCTTTTCCAGTTTTTGCTTTTGATATTTGTGTGGATCATAAAGCGTTCAAATGGAAACAACCTCATTTTGGTATCTCATGCATCTTATGGGGAGAAGTACACCATAGTCTCATAGGCTATAGGAAATAATGCTTGCTTGAACAAATGATTGTGTATAGACAAATAGTTTACATTATTTCAAAATAATATAATTACAAATGCTGGGAATGGGGTTGAGGTCGTGCTGGTAGCACCACTTGAATCTTAGCTACCGATCTAGGTTTTCATTCCCATTGACGCATTTGAAAACTGGTAATTATTTTCAAAAATGGGTAGGGGCTTGCATTCTCCACGGATCAACCCAAAAAAAAAAAAAAAGTACAAATGCTTTAGTTTTGCAAAGTGTACTTTTGGCTCGTTCACTAGGAAGAGTGATGTGCTTCTAGTCCCACATTGGCAATTGGAATGAGAGTCAAATATATATATCAAGAAGCCCTCACTCCATTTGTGTTCATGGAATGAGACAAAGCAAATGTGAGGCTTGGCAATTGGAATGAGAGTCAAATATATATATCAAGAAGCCCTCACTCCATTTGTGTTCATAGAATGAGACAAAGCAAATGTGAGGCATGCAAAGCATCTGACGGCTACATTGAGTGTGTGAGGGTGTGTGCATGGATGCGTGTGGAAACAATTGCGATGGTTTAGTTCCATGGCCGAGAGGTACTGTGAGGCACACTAACTGTTTATCAACTCAAATTCATGAAAAATATCGTGATGGTTTAGTTTTATGGGCTGGGAGGTGTTTTGAGGCACACTACCTGTTTGGCAACTCAAATTCATGAAAGAACAATTGTTTCATGCGGGCTGGACATTATTATGAATTGCCACTAATAGGAAATTAGGGTATAGGTCTTGGCTAAGGTTTTTTCATCTATCTCTTGGATAAGTTTTGCGTTTTGAAGTGAGGCTCTATTTCTTTTGGCAGTGTTGCAGCTCTATTAAAACATTTTCCTTTCCATTATAGGCTTTGGTAATTCCTCACCGGTTCTATCTTGAAGACCCCCCTCTAAACTCCCTAATCTATAAGACAATGATCAAGGCTCGCTTCTAATATCGGATACTTTTTGTTTGTTGAAAACCAATTTATCTCATGTAAGTTGCCATGGTGATCCTTCTAGCAAAAGCTTGCACAACCCATGTAAAATTATCTCCAACTACTCGCCCACCAGATCACTCCTCTCCAATTTCGCAAGAAAAACGATGCTTCCTTTTAATTGAGCAATGTAACACATTGACCCAACTAAGGCAAGCCCATGCATCGATCATCAAATCTGGTTTGCAGCACAGAGGGACCCTCATTGCAGCCAAGCTGTTAGCCGCCTGCATCTCTTGCCATTCCCCTAGTAACCTGGACTATGCTCTGTGTATCTTCAACAGCTTCGTAGACCCGAGCCCACGGTCGTGGAACACCATAATCAGAGGCTTTGCAGATCATGGGACCAACCGGAAGGATGCTATCTCTCTGTTTAGGCAAATGCTTGAGCTTCGAGGGAGTAACAATGATGGCTATGAACTCACTCTCCCTTCTGTTCTTAAATCTTGCTCTAAGGCTTTTGCGCTTTTTGAAGGCGAGCAAATTCATGGTCAGGCAATCAAACGCAACTTGGGTCTCAATCTTTTTGTTCAAACCGCTATTCTGAGTTTGTACTTAGCTCACGGTGTGCTGGCTTTGGCGAGCCAAATGTTTGAAAGGATGCCTGTAAGGAGCGTCGTCTCGTGGACCGCTATGATTGATGGATATGCAAAGGCAGGATATGTAACCATGGGTTTAAGGCTCTTTAGAGAGATGCAAGGGGCTGGGGTGAAACCTGATCAGTTCACCATTGTGAGCCTACTCTCCATGTGCTCCTCCCTTGGTGCTTTGGAACTCGGTCGATGGGTCCATTCTTTTGTGAAAAGGAATGGTCTCGTGGCTAACGTATACATGGGAACTGCACTAATAGACATGTATTGCAAGTGTGGGAGTGTGGAAGAGGCCCTCACAGTCTTTCATGGCATGCAAAATCAGAATGTGCAGTCATGGAATTCCATGCTTCACGGCCTTGCCATACATGGGTTGAGTAGTGAGGCTCTCAAGCTTTTTGAGGAGATGGGGGAGAGTGGGCAGCAACCCAATCAGGTGACATTTGTAGCTCTTTTGTGTGCATGCAGCCATGGTGGTTTGGTGAACGAAGGCTGGTTTTATTTCAATTCAATGGCAAGCAAATACAAAATTGAGCCAAATATTAGGCACTATGGGTGTGTGGTCGACACGCTTGGGCGTGCAGGGTTGTTGAATGATGCTCTAAAGCTTATAAATAAGATGCCCTTGAGGCCTAATGCTGTTGTTTGGGGAGCGTTACTTAGCGGGTGCCATATCCATGGAAATGTGGAGATTGCAGAGCATGCCATGGATCGATTAATCGAATTAGAGCCATCCCATGACAGCCATTATGTTCTCATGTCAAACTTATACTCCAAGGCTGGAAGGTGGGATGAGATGGCGAAGGTCAGGGTCAAGGTAGGGGCTGGAGGGGCTAAAAAGCCATCGGGTTGCAGTTGGATTGAGATAGGTTATGAAGTTCATGAGTTTGTCATGGGAGACACATCACATAGCCAGTCTAATGAAATTCATGAAACCCTAGGGCAAATCATGAAGAGGTTACAGGCTGAAAGGTATGAAGAAGAAATAATTGGGAAGGGTGAGGAGAGGGAGGAGCTCACTCTCCCTCACCATAGTGAGAGATTGGCTCTTGCATTTGGGCTGTTGAGTACGAGCTCCCATGGAGTCATTAGAATAGCTAAGAACCTTCGCATATGCAGGGATTGCCATCACTTTATGAAGTTGGTGTCAAAGGTTTTTGGTCGTGACATAGTGGTTCGAGACTGCAATCGTTTCCACCAGTTCAGAGAGGGATTGTGCTCTTGTAAGGACTATTGGTGATCGCTTCTTAGAGTAGGGATTAAACTTGTATATATCTGGCTCATGAACATTATGATGTAACACTCGATGCTTGTCTGAAATCCAAACATTTGGGCATCATGCAATTTCTTAGCCCAATTACAATTTTGGCTTGTTTCAAAATTTCTCACTGGCAATAAAATGTTTGATTTAGCAAGTTCAAATAAAATAAAAGAAATAAATATAGAATCTCAAAACTTGATGCCATATAAAACTTTTTTTTCAATAACCAAAAGAAAGACAAACTATGTTTGGAAATAATAAAGACACAAGAAGTAAATATGCAAGAAACAAAAGATACACTGAGTCACCACCTTCCAATGACACGGGATCAATGATCACCCTTCAATCTCAATCATGGGAAAGTAATTTACGCAACCCTCCAATAAAACAAGAACTCATTTTTCAATCAAATCTCAAGCTTAGGTAGAACCCCTTGATAACCTAGTTGAGAGAGATAACATCTCCTTTACTACACCCTAAACCCTTAGCTTTAAATCATAAGATGGGAGAGAGGGATCCAAGAGACCAAGAGTGGGATGTGCCCCTTTGTTTAGCAAAATGAGAGAAAAAGTTTTCGAGAGAGAGAGAGGCATGCCCCCTATGTGGGCTTATGAGAGAGGGCTTTTCATAAGAGAGAGACAACATATGGTGTAGAGAATATTAGGTATGGTCCATCCTTTTTTTATAGTGTTTCAAAGGGTTTTACGATTTTTTAGGGTTTTCCATGATTTGCCTCTTCTTGTGAGATTGAATATGTACCATTGATCTTGGGTGACTTGTGGGGTGAGAGATATGAGCCATCAATTCTATAAATGGGCCATCAAGATCATATGGAACGTGCTAGAACTATTATCCCCCATTTCCTAAACTATTTTCCTATCAATTAATTTAAATAAGCAATAATATATAATAGTATTGTGCTTTCTTATTTTATACATAAGCCTTCTCACACATGTTAAAATTTTATTCAAAGCTTCCTCAGAGCACAAGCTTTCCAAAACACAAGATATTTTTTCCCTCAAGCCATGAGCTTAAGCTCAAAAAATTAGAAGGCTCCTCAAGGTGGGGTGTGCCACCCTAGGTGGGCACTCTATGGGCCCCACCCAATTGTCATGGTGGGCCCATATATATTACTAGGCCTCCCATGCAATAAAAATATATTAAAAAAATATTATGATTTTAGAAATTCATAAAATCATATTTAAATAATTAAATCAATGTAAAATCAATATTTCTATTTGTACAAATCTAAATTTGATAAAAAAAAATCTAGAGATTTAAAAAAATTCAAATAAAAATTCAAAAAATCATATAACATTAAAATAAACATAATTAAATACTTTGATGGGCAAAATTATCCGTGTGGTTTAGGAATAAATATACACTTGGGCACTCCACCTTTTACTGTGGTCCTTGGTCCATACTTCCTTTCTCAAACAGACCCAATATTGCCCATGACCCACAGTCTATGCAAGGGCTCATTAATGGGTCACCAAAGTTTAGTCAATGGGCTAGGGGTTGCAGTTCCAATCTATGAATTTCAGATTTTTTTTTCTAGAGATAAAATCAAGGTCTCCTAGACCTGATGCAATCCATTGTTCTATGGTGCATAGAGGTTATCTCTCGCATATTCACAAGCTTCACCTTGAAAGGTGGTTCGCTTTCCCGAAAACAGCTATCATTGTGGATGTTGTATGATGGTACCCGGATGAGGCTTTAGCCCCATCTATAAAGGCTTTCATCACACACAAGGGTTACACAATCTCTTGGCTCACTCTTCCGGTATACTCCGACCTCATCAAGGGATTACCTATTATAATTCTTATCGGTTTATTCTCTATGCCCAGATAACATAATTTTTTCCTAACTAGACTGGCCTAGCTTGTAAAGCTCAATCTAGTATTAGGAAACATCGTTTGCTTAGTGTGGTCCTGTGAGTGTGGTCCACACAGAACCACACTCCCATTAAGTTCATGTAAAACACCCATAAGGCCTTTAATGGCCACACACACCCAAGAGTAGAAGTTTAACATGAGACAATCGCCATGTTGGACCTATGAGAGTGGAGGAACGACTTGACAATGCAATGGCTGACTGGAGATGGCTCGATGAGTTTCCCGATACAAAGATTGAAGTGCTAGAGAAAAAATTCTCGAATCACTACCCCCTCGTCATCTCTCTTTAAATACATGAGTACACAAACCCCATACCATTTCAATTCCAAGCAATGTGGATGCAACATCCAGATTACGAACAGTTGATCAGGCAACAGTGGGAATTGGCAGTCAATGGCCGCTTGATCTACAGAGTTACTCAGAAATGAAGGGTACTTAAGGAGGCATTTGTTCATTGGAATAAAGAGGTATTTAGAAGTGTTGAAAGAATAATTGATGCCCTTAGGACCGAAGGGTGGAAGAGGCTCAAGATGAAACCCTGTCTGCATTGAGGTGTTTAGGTCCACCTTCTGTGTTCCCAATATCCCACGCAGCAAGGGTTTGGAATGTCGTGCTTGTTCCACTAAAGCTAAATAGAGCGAGACACAGGCGACAACGCGGGTCCCTGTAGGCTTGCTCCGGTCATACTATAAATTGGTATGGGCTAACTGGGCGGGAGCCATTGTGCAACGTCGCTCATGTACACCAGATACCTGAGCGGTTGCCTGGCCAGTTGGCCAAGCAAGATTCATCGGGTGGCATTGTTATGGATCGAGCCAGCTGCACAGTGCAGCGCCTCAAGGCAAGGGAAATCCAAAAATTTCCAAAATTTTCACCCATTACAACTTCACCCATGCCCTTTTTTCCAAAAACTAACAACATGAATTTGCTAAGTTCGTAGAAGTTATGAGCCCAAATCAGTCTAATCTTCATTTTAGTTTGGTTTTTTATCATTAATGTATATATTTTGGTTTTGAGCATCGATCTTAATGGTTTCTTTGTTGTTTATCTTTCGAGCCAGCTGCACAGTGCAGCGCCTCAAGGCAAGGGGAATCCAAAATTATCCAAAAATTTCACCCATTACAACTTCACCCATGCCCTTTTTTCCCAAAAACTAACAACATGAATTTGCTAAGTTCATAGAAGTTATGAGCCCTAATCAGTCTAATCTTCATTTTAGTTTGGTTTTTTATCATTAATGTATATATTTTAGTTATGAGCATCGATCTATCTTTCTTAATAGGTAATGTTCATATCTCCTAAGACTGGCACTCTTAGACTGGCATCTCTTTATAGATCTACTTGATTTGAACTATTTTTTAAGTTTAAAATTTTATAATTAAGGATGAAAATAATTTTCCTAAGATTTTTTACAACAAAATTATATGTTATGATAAAATTTGAAGGTGCGTCTTAATTGTTATTTTTAAAGTTGCAACCTTATGGAAACCACGTCTTTATTAATATTATTAATATAATAATAATATAAGTATAGTAATATTCTAATTCTAATATTAATAATAAATATCATAATAGTAACAAAGTATTAGTTTTCATCATCCGAGCATTATTCCAACTATTTTGGGTCGGTGACGCAGATCAAGATTTGGTTGCTACAACTTTTATTTTTATTTTTATTTTTGTTATTTTTATTAGTATGGATAGAATTTTTTATTATTTTATTTTAGCAACAAAGTATTTTGTTATAATTTTATTTTGTGATGCTTGGATAAATCCTTTCCTTATATTGGATAAGGAAGGACATCTTTTTTTCTAAGGGAGTTTTTAAAAGCAAAGTTTAAATGTATAAAAAGGACGTACCATGCAGTAGAGATTGGATTTTGATGGAATGAAAAACAGAAGTTTTTTTTTTTTTAGTGTAGAGAGAGAGAGAAAGAGACCTCCTTGTGGGCTTATTTTTGCTTCTTCTCCTTTACTTGTTGGTCCGTGTCGGAATGTTCGTATCTGCACGTTTTTTTTCTATTTTCTTGTGTTTCCTCGTGATTTCATTTATCTCTTAAACACGATTATTTTTGCTGGTGTTATTTGCCGGTAAATTTTATACTGCGTAAATCGGCTAAACCAATTATGTTTCACTATTTTACTCTATCAAGAGCCATATCCTCAATTAGATTGTAAGTCGCCATATATCTTCTCACTACTTACATCCATATCCGTTTAGGCCCTCCCATTTAGAGCTTTCCACTTGAATCAATTTGTCTCTCCTAACCCCTAATAGTAACAAAGTATTAATAATATGGTGCGGTTTATATAAAGCCGAGGCTCTAAATAATCAAAATATAAGCGCACTTTCATGTGGGTGATGTTTGGTCCTCTTATTTTAATGGGGCTTTCATAATAAGATTAATCTTGTAGTTCAACAAACATGGTAATCTTTTGTTCTTTATCTCGCTGCATAACTTTTTTTCTTTTTGTTATTCATTTTTTGTTTTGGAATTATCTATAAAGAGACTATTTATCTTTTGTACATAGAGGTCACAATCATTCTCACTATTTAGATGTCAAATTGGATGGCAAGTCGTAAAGTCCAAGAAAAGGTTTTTGAGAACTTTATGTCTATTAAATGACACTCTTACAACCACCCATTTTGAAATTTAAAAGACACTAATAATTATGACCTATGTTGACAAAAGATAAATGGTATTTTGTAGATAAGCCCTTTTTTTTTTCTTTTTTCCTTACGACCGTTTTTCCAATTGCATTTCTTCTTCCTTACCCTTCAACCACCCTCATCGCTCAACTTTAGAGGGATAATGTGCGATTTTACCCTGGCATTCTCGTTCTGCCCTAACCACTTGGTGACGTGTATAGAATGCAAACTTGGTGAACATTGTTTTGGAGACGTATACCTAGAGTCATTTACTTTTAGTACAAGGAAGTCAAAGCGATTCTTGCCTATCAAATTTTTAATAAAATGGATATAAGTATACTTCTCATTAAACTCAAAGCTCAACAAAAAATTTCTTGAATTTCGTTATACATCCCAAACCATCCAATTAAACATTTAATGGTTGGGATTAATTGTGACCTTTTGTACTAAAGATAAAGTATACAATCCCATATTATTTTGCTAACGCCCTGGCAATCTTTCTATTTAAAACTTACCATTGTACCCCAAATTACTCTCTCCAATATTGGCCTCATCTCGCTCATCACTCTCTCTCTCTCTCTCCTTGATGTTAGTATTCCGTCCCTCTTGTACCATTTCTTTTTGGACTTCTGTCGAACATAGCAAATTAACAGGGTCACTTTTTGGATGGAAGAAAGAAAAGGTAAAGAGGTCAAATTGCTCGAAAGGAGGTTGGTGAGTTTTTTTTTTTAAGAGGGAAAATTGGATGCTTTTTCGATCAGTGTTGTCGGATTCGCTTTGCTTTTGTCGAAGAGGTCGAAGCTTTCGGATTTTGGGCCTAGACCGAAATGACATTAAGCTTGGTGTTGTCGATTCAGTCAGCTTTGGGCCGTTTCTGTTAGCTTTGGCCTAACCTCTGCCTCTTCGGGTGAAGCAAAGAAATATCTATATAAAAGTATTTTTTCTTTATGTTTTTATTTTCAAAATTTGTATTTCTATTTTATATAAATATCTAATTTATTTATATTAGGGTGTGGTTTCTTTAAGGTTGCAACCTTAACAATCCAATTAAGGCGCTCCTCCAAATTTTATTATAACATGTAATTTTGGTGTAAAAAAATCTTAGGATTATTTGAAAATCTGTTTCAATATCTAATTACAAAATTTTAAAAATCCAAAAATGGTTAAAATCAGGTAGATCTATTAACATATGAAAATCTTGAAAATGGATGGTTTAGATATGTGTTGCAAGATGTACTATTTATGAGACTCATAGTCTCTTTTTTTTTTCATATTCATACATCTCCATGTCGAGATGATCAATTAAAGGGTTTTTCAACATTTAAACAACATTCTCCGATGGAATTTTAAGGTGCATCTATAATTCTACATTTTAAGGTTACAACCTTATATAAACTGTAATTCTACATTTTAAGGTTACAACCTTATATAAACTGTAATTCTACATTTGAAGGTTACAACATTCTTCGATGGATCATTGCTCTTCCTATTATATTAAATTAAAAAATATCTGAAGTCTTCTCTTGAATAGGCAGAAACACCGAATTGCTTAATTTTTTTCACCAAATCGAAGAAGACTCCGAAGTGAATCTGACAACATTGCTCTTGATAGAAAAAAAATCTAAATAAGCTTATGTAATGGCAAAAAAAGGAATACAAAGAGATCAATTATTTTTGCCACAAGGAGGCCAATTACTCTTGTCCTTTAGATTTTAAATCGGATGATTACAAGTGAGTCATTGAGCAGATTTGAAGTTCAAAAATGAGATTTCTCGAATTTCATGACACACCCCAAGTCATCCAATTTCACATCTAATGGCTAAGAGTAAGTGTGACCTCTTTGTAAGAATGATAAATGGTCACATACATACAATCCCTTATTTTAATACGTCGATTGTTAGCAGGGAGGTATATGATAATTGAACATATCCTATAAAGCTATTTAATATTGGTGCGAGAAGGCCAAAATAATGTCGAGTCATCAAATGTGAAACCCAATAATTTGAGATGTGTCACAAAATTTGAAAAAAAAATTGATGGAACTGTGAGCATACTAGTGAACTGCACACCCTTAGCCACCCATTTTCAAATCTGCCGATGGCAATTCCTTACACCAAAAATTTCAATGATGATATAGTTTTCCCTTAAAGTTTTGTTTTATTTTTTGCATTGAGATAGGTGTGAATGCCTTTTACAGGTCAGAGTTGCAAAGTATTATAATCTCTCTCTCTCGAAAACACCTATTCGCGTAATTCTACAATAATTTCGTCTGTCCATTACTGTCAAAAGCCCAGTGGATGGCCACGGTCATCCAATTGTATTTGAACTTCTATTTTTTTTACAAATCAGAATCCTATAAGATGAGAAACATCATCCAACCAAAAATAATGTAAAAATAGCTACAAAATTTAATCAAATTGAACGGCTTGGGATGTATTACAAAGTTCTAGAACTTTCTTTTGAACTTTGAATCTGTCACTCTTATGTCGAGCTTGTGACCTCCTTGTACCAAAAGTAAATGCTATCCTTTTATACTTTTAGGAAAATATCTCCTGACCCCCGATTTTTAGATTTCATTTCACGATAGATCCAAGATTTTAAAAGATATTTTGGAGCATAAAAATTGTAGATTTTATTTCTTCTACCCACTGAGTTAATTTAAACCTCTTTTTAGGCCAAACAAATCTAAAAAGACATGAATTTTTTAAAAGCCATTGTCTCAAACTTCTAGAGAGAGAAGGGCTTCATGGAAATGAGAAGTTATCGGTAGGAAGAGAAAGGCATTTGGAGAAACACGGGAGGAGAGAGAGAGAGTGAGAGACATAAGAAGAGAGAGAAAGAGAGAAGTTTGGGCATATAAATGAAGAGAGAGTAACCACTGAGTTTAGAAAGAGCATGTCTTTCTTACATTTGTTTAGGTTAAAAAATAAGTATAAAGATGTCAGGGGGTTAGAAGATATCTTTTGAAACCTTGAATTTATCAAGAAATAAAACCTAAAAATATAGGATATAAAGATATTTTCCCTATACTTTTTCAATTTATAATAAGAACAACTCTAGTTAAATATTTATAGAGGTCTTTTGGTCATCCTTATTATTTTGAATTATTTATTTAGTATTTCTAGTTGCGATTCACTGGTCCATACACAATCAAATTTTGAGGTCAATCCATTTTAAAGTAAATTTTTTTTAGGATGACCTAAGATTCTACTTTCACCTCTAAGTTACAAATTTTAGGGAAATTATAAAATAAAAGAAGTGTTCGAGTTTCTCAGCCAGGGGTAATGGAATTAAATGGGGACAAGGGGTTGACATGTGGTGTCTTTTTCCTTATATTTAGTAGGTATTTCGTCGCTATGCACACATGAATACGAAGTACAATAAGAATAGGAGGGGGAGTTCGGTCTTTAATTTATTTATTTAAACAAGTTTCTAATGGTTACAACGATAGAAGTGGCTGCGGCGCCGCCTGCTCACATATGGCTTCCTCATCTTAAAAACCATTTCTTTCGGCGACTTTTTATCATTTTTGTAAATTAAAAGAGAGAATTTTAAAATATAACCCAAAATTTCAACGATAGGTCATATATTCAAAGTCAGTTACGTATGAAAATACTCAAGAAAACTTATAAGAATTAATAATGATGAACAATAAAACCGGTATTAAGAAATAAAATAAAATAAAAATTATAAAATCCTTCAACAAATAGTCTCAATTTTGAGGTATATGGATGCGAAAAGAAAAAAGGATTTCTATTCTATAAAATAGTGCATCTTTTAATGTAATACTTGAACCATCCATTTTCAAGATTTTCAGTGTTTGCAGATATGTTCGATTTACACTATTTTTTAAGCTTTGAACATTGCAATTAATAATGAAAATTAATGTTTAGACATCACAATAATTTCTGACTCTAAAACAACATCTTTTGGCATCATTTGAAAGTTTGCCTTTGTTCAAGGCCCCAACCTTATACAGGCCCCAACCCAAAAGTAAAAACAACTGGAAAATAGTTTGATACGGCTCCAACCCTATCAAGTAAGGCCTCACCTCATAACTCATCAAAATTTGTAACTCAAGCATTAGAAAACCTTTAAATCAATCATCTTGGCTTGAACATTATCATTGTGAAAAAAAAATAGGATTTCAAGCTCTAAAAATAATGTATTGTAACAAATTATCTTGGTCGTCCATTTCGCCCTAAAAATATGATTCATAAATCCACAAAATCTGTAATATTTTTTGAGTTTCAAGTTTCATTGTCGGTTCTAGAAATTGATTTTAGAGCCATCGTAGAGACTTTCGTTGTCGAAAGTGCGTTCCAACCAAGAATTTGAGGTGAGGCACTATTTTGTGTTCGTAAAGCCTAAGTTTTATAGAAGCCTCATCCAAAAAAATCTTCTTATCCGGCAATAAGAACAGGACAAGCCCGATTCGTCTATCAAGGGCCCGACAAGTATAGATTAAATAAATGAAGTGGGCCACTTTGTTTAATCTTTGGGATGCGTAGGCTCACGTAAGAAGACGTGAATATTATGATATACAGCTTGGGTCAAAGTCTAAATACAAGGTACATAATTTTTAATTGCCCAAATGATCCCATAGTATCTATCATTACCATTTCCTAGTTGATCGAGCCTCCGCTTTCTTAGGGCCTTAAAATATGAAATCCTAGGCCTTGGCAACCACATTCTAGCATGGCTTTGAATCATGTCAGGTTGATTACTCAACTTATAAGTATTTATAGTTTGTACTATTTTACTTAAAAATCACAGGTTAATCGGGAAAGGGGTTGGGGTTGGGGTTGGGGTTGGGTTAGGGTCGTGGTGGTAGTATCCCTTCACCCAGTTACCACATTGTGATATCTATTCCTAATTGAACTACTAATTAATTGAACAAGAAATTTTATAGCAACGGATAGGGACATGTCTTCCCAATTGAATTACCCAAAAAAAAAATCACAGGTTAATTGAACAAGAAAATTTATTAATGAAATAAAAATAATATATTTAAAGAAAAGGTACAAAAAGACTCAACCTTCTTTACATTCTCCCCATACCCACTTTTTTTATCGCAAATTTTACCTCAAAATTAACTTTTGTAGCAAATACCCGGCAAGTCAAAAATCATAGTTTTGAGGATGAAAATATCCTTGCCCGTACATGAAGCTGTCACATTCTCGCAAACGCGCACTCACCAAAGACAATCCAACACTTTATGGTGGTGGTTTGGCACTGAATTGTGGCGGTTTGGCAACTCACTGAGGCAGGAAGACACTTTTTAAAGCGAATGGTCAAGCACATAGACCAAGCGGTTCAACATGCTGTAAATGCAGTCTGGCACATTGACCAAGCGGTCTAGAAATAGTGGCCCTCAGTTCAGCACAAGGGTTCCACAGTCCGAACACTCATTATATTGCTTTTGAAAAGGCGGTCTAATAACTTTTGGTATGGGTTCTGGTCCCGCAATAATACGTGCTGGATCGTCTGTGGTGAGTGAATGTTTGCGAGAATGTGATGGCTTTATATACGGGCAAGAGTATTTTCATCCTTTAACTTTTTGACTGGGGGTCTTTGCTGTAAACGTTAGTTTTAGGGTAAAATTTGTGATAAAAAAAAGTAGGTTGGGGGAGCATGTAAAGAAAGTTGAGTCATGGAGGGTTCTTATAATTTTCCCTATATTTAAGGATTATATATAATGAGACCAATTAACTTACAAGGAGGTGACAATTACTTATAACCATCTCATATGAAATACGATAGCTTGGGTGTGTGACAAAATCTGAAAAAATTTCTTTTGAAGTTTGAGCTCGGTCAATGGATTAAATACAACTATTCAATTTCACATCCAATGGTCAAGATTAATTGTGACCACATTGGGTTATAGGTAAATGGTCTTGCACACTTTTCATATCTTTAGTTCAGTTATGCAGAAAAGACAAAAGCAAATTTACTGCGGTTCCTAGATCTGCTACTGGATTGCGTATTGAAAAAAATGGAATCTTAGACTCTAAACTCAGCCTACTTATTTGTAGATTAAGTCAAAGGATTAGGAATTGGAAAAAGTTCATATTATGCATCAATCTCATACTATAGAAGTAAGACACACCTCAAAAAAGTCATTGCAAAGTTTTGTTTCCATGCTAGAAAATTTTCCACTAGATCTTCTCGATCTCAATATGTTCGGACGTAAAAAAAAAAAAAAAACAAAGAAGGATGTTGTCTTATATAAATTATCTAGACCGGTCTATAATCAAACATTTATGCATGTATTCGATCTAGGCTATCACAAAAAAATTTCGGCACTGAAATTGCATCTTATGACAGGGTTTAGAGGTGCGATTGTTTTAATCATTAAAGATCGAGAGAGAGTCCGTGTGGCAAGCCCCTGAACTGAGTTGCACAGATTTCTTGCTTTGGCTCACAAATTTTCATAAAATGTTGCAATTCCATGGTAGAGATGAGTCTTCTCCATATATATGTCATTGTCCCCTCAAGTGGAAGAATAGTTGATCTTCCATGGAGTAAGGAAGGTGGATATGGCATGTACCATTCTGTTGGTGTGATACATGTATCATATTAGAGGGCCATTTATTATTGCCACTGTTGTTGGTGGTTCCAAGAAGCAGGTACACCGATGTTGAAAGTTAGATTTAGATGAACTGGCGTCCTAAAGCTTTATGATCACAGTTGACATAAAACCCTAGGATCCCTAGGCCTGGTTTCGGGATTTTGCATAGGTCTAATATTCAAAAGATCCAACCCTTTCTTTATTTCTTCTCTCTCTTTCTTTATCAACAATAAAGTCAAACTGTGATGCTTTCTCCTCTCTCTAATACGGCACAGAGATGGGATAATCTGACTTTAGCTGCTCCAAATCTAGTCTCTCTCTCTAGTTTCTCTCTCCTCTCTCTCTATCTCTGAGATGGCAGGACCGGGAAATGGCAGGAGTTCCACCTCTCTCAGCGATAGAGATGATAGGGTTGGAGAAATCGATCTCTCTCTGAAATTGGAGGAGGAGGAAGAAGAAAGGCATGAAGTAGAAGATGGTGAGAGAGGAGAATTCGACGAGAGTGAAAATGGAGGAGAAGAAGATCAAAAGCAATCTATTTCACAGAGAAAGCAGGTATCAACTTAGAGGCTTTGAACTTCTAACAATTTCAGTGTTTTCCTGATAGTTCATTTTATCTCACTACCCACATATCAATATGGATATAGTGAGAGAAAATGATCAAGAGATCCTCTTATTGATAATCCAGTGGCTGGTTCTTTCAGCTATCTGTTTTGCAGATCGAAATGGTGCGCATGAAGGAGGAGAACAGGGTGTTAAGAATGGCAGTTGATCAAACTTTCAAGGATTATCAAGAATTGCAGATGAAATTTGCAAGCATACAACAAAATAGAAGAGAAGATATGACCCCTAAAGAAGAAAAGGCCCAAGTAAACTATCAATTTCTCATCTCGATTTGCTTCTTCACTGTAATTTCATTCTTCAATTGTGGAAAGAAAATCATAAAGAAAACCGGGAATCAAATTATTTCAGATAATGCTGCCTATAAACACTAGCCCTGGGGGGATAATCGACCGGAAGTCTTCAATCAAATACATAAACACGATTGAGTCATCAGATTTGAAAGGTGGCGAAGAGTTAAGCTTATCACTCGGGATACCAAGCTCTGAGAAAGAGACGCAAAAGAGAGAAGAAAATGAGAGAGACAAAGACGAAGAGATCGAGGAGAATTTTCAGATGAATGGATGGCTTCTTCCTAATAAGCTTCAACAGCGAGAGATTACAGAGCTTGTTGCACCACCAATGGCCCCTAGGAAATCCAGGGTTTCAGTTAGAGCAAGATGCCAGGCACCCACTGTAAGTAGGAGAGAGAGAGAGAGAGAGAGAGAGGGAGGGAGGGAGGGAGAGAGAGAGAGAGAGAGAGAGAGAGATGTTATGTTTAGATGTTCATGAAATTGGTTGCAGATGAATGATGGATGTCAATGGAGGAAATATGGGCAGAAGATAGCCAAGGGGAACCCATGCCCCAGAGCCTACTATCGCTGCACAGTGGCACCTGGCTGCCCAGTGAGAAAACAGGTACGAAAACCCTAACCACTTCCTTTTCTTCACAAAGAGGCAATATCTATTACTGTGATTATTCATTATTGTCCTTGCTGTGGCTTGAAATTCTATATTTTGCACATAATTAAAGACGTGTTTCAATCTCTAAACTTTTGGGTGGTTTTTCTTTTTTTTTGGAATTACAGACATGTTTCAATTGCAGTTCTTATGCTTGATTTTCCTTTTCTGTATTTCTACCTTTAATTGTGAATTGATACAATGTATTTTAGAGAATTGGAACATGTATTCAAAGGGAAGATCACTGAGAGGGAGAAAGGACAAAAAAAAAAAAAAAAAAAACGTCGTGGGAGAGAACAATAAATTTTCTTACAACTTGGGGATAATTTGTTCATTATTCAGTGAATGAAAGCTTGTAAATAAAACGATGTCTCGATCCATGCAACTGAACCTTTGTTTACTTTTGGGGATTGCAGAGAGAACACACACACTCTCTCTCTCTCTCTCTAACTCATTGATTTGTCAAACTGTCAAGGCTCTCTCTCTCTCTAACTCATTGCTTTGTCAAACTGTCGAAACAAAGGAACATGCCCCGCATTCACAGTAGAACACCTACCAGGTCAAGCCCGCAACATGGCGCCGCAAAGCTTCTCTCACAAGAACCTCACACACTCTCTCTCTCTAGAAAACTTACAAATCACACATCAGTCTCTTCCTTATCTACCTATTTCGTTTTGATAATTATTTCCATATATCTCTAACAGGTACAAAGATGCTTAGAAGACATGTCCATCCTCATAACAACCTATGAAGGCACCCACAACCACCCTCTACCAGTCGGCGCCACTGCCATGGCCTCCACCACAGCCGCTGCCGCCACTTTCATGCTCCTCAATAGCCAAGCTCAACCCTACCCACCACAAAACAACTTCCTCTCTCAAAACCCTAACTCTAACCGTGGCGCCATCCCTCCTTCATCTTCCGAAGGCATCGTCCTTGACCTAACGAGGCCTCAGCCTCCCCACTTTGACATGGGCTCGAGCCCATATCTCAGCTCGGTTCATTATCAGGGTTCAATGGACCAGTGCTTAGTGGACAATGTGAGTGCAGTGGCTTCGGACCCCAAGTTTAGGGTTGCATTGGCTGCTGCGCTCTCTTCTTTCATGGAACAAGGCAGTCCGGTGGACCGAGCAGGCCAACCGGTCTTCGCTGAGCCAACCCGGACCCAGCGTTTGGAGTAGATGAGCCACGTTTAAGGTGTTCATGCATGGATGTATATTGAAAGGAATACAGCAAGAGGCCCAATATGTCTCTAGCATCATTTGAGAGGTCTCTATGAGGTCCGTCGTCTGTGTTTTTTAAGGATGATTAAAATTTGTTGCGATTGTTGTTGTGATTTCTACATTTGCGTATGTCCCTATGCTTTTAAGCGGGATATCATACTAGTCGATAGTCCCTATGCTTTTAAGCGGGAGGCATATCCTCGGTAGAGCAGGACATGAATTCCAAATGTAACACCGTGCCCTAGAAATTAAAATGACGTCCATATCCCAAGTAAAATACGGTATTGGTTGTTTTACGTTGACGTCTAGATTCTAAGCCCCACAATGATTTTTTAAAATATTTTTTGTAATTTTGCTCCTCAGTCTGATATTCGAAACATGATCTGATATTCTGATCGATTTTGAATTTTACTTTTTTTAATTTAATAAAGTTGTAGAGCAATTGATTCAGTGGGGGCGATTATATGGGGGTGATCCAATATGTCAGACATCGAATAGCCATGAAGTAGGCCATTTCGATGTGTGACACAATGGACATCGTTGTATCTGTTATTTTGAGTCGGTACGATGTTGGAAATATCGGACCGACCTCTTTACTATTTATTTGCATTTTCATACTGTCCGCTTTTCTCAACATCGGAACGCTTTTCTAAACAATGCACTCCAATATTTGGGACATCATATAGGTGTTTTGCAACTTTTTTTTCACCGCCGATGGTGCAATCGATATGCAACATAAAATCCCCATATCAAAGCACCCTAACCTCTCACTCAGTCCTCTCTTCCCCCCCCCCCCTTCTGTTTCTTCCCCTACCCCCGAATTCTCATCCCCCAAGCCCTCTCTCCGTCTCACTCTATGCAAGCTCTCAGGATCAGGTAGGTCTTTTTATTTCTAGTTGTTTTCATTTTCTATGTGGCTTACTTGATTGTAGAGGTGGGTTTTGTGGTGTTTTCTCTATGTGATTCTGAGCTATTATGTTTTGATGATTTCCTTTCTATTCTGAGATCTTCTATCCAATTGAAAAGGTGATTCACTCTGTGGTGTACTTTGATTTCTAATGCTTGAACATGAGATTCAGGATTTCTATTATTACTTATGTGAATTTGGTTGTGTGATCTCCATGGGTTTTGTTTTGATGTCTGTTATGGACATTGTTGTGGTTATTTCGATTTTATGGTTTTCATGGAAATGGGTAACCTATTTTGGGATTTAATTCCGATTTTTTCTACTTATCTGTGGCTCCTATAATTCTAAATAGAGATGTGGGTTTTGTGGTGTTGGTTTTGTATATGAATATGGGACATTATTTTATGATTTTTTTTCCTTTATATTTAGGGTATGTTTATCCAAATGAAAATCCTAATTTCCATATAGAATTTACCTATGCTAATCACTTAGAAATTGGGTAGTGTTCATTTGTTTCAACGTGAGCATGATATCTCTTTATCATGTTAGAATTTGTGGGAGCATAGAATGGAGAGAGAAGAAGAGAGAACACAACATTTACGTGGTTCAGGCCGAAGCCTTACGTCTACGGATCCACAGCCTAACTAGCAACATCTTCATTATTTTGGATGAATGTTTACATCAATAAGTACATTTATATATAGAGGACAATCACACAATTACATGAGATAAATATGGTATGATAACTTGACCAAGTAACTTGGTCTCTATCTTCTAGATACCTAACCTCATAAAAAAAAAAAAAAAAATCACATGTTACCATAGTCTTCCAAGAAATAAACTTTCTTAGGCTCTCTACTTCCTTCTAGAGACTCTCTCTCTAAGGTCTTCCAAGAAACAACCTTTTTTGGGCTCTCTACTTTCTTCTCTGAAGATCTCTCTCTTCAGAGGCTTCTCTTCTTTCTAGAGACTTTCTCTCTCTAAAAAAAAATATTTTTCTTTCTCTCCCTTTGAAGATTTCTCTCTTTAGAGGCTTCTTTTATTTCTAGAGGCTTTCTCTCTCTAAAAGAAAATGATTTTTCTTTCTCTCTTCGGAACATCCGAGATCGAGTAACGAAAAACTCGACGATTATCACACAAGATGGAGCAACGAAAAACTCTATCATCAAACAAGATCAAGAAATAGAAAACTTGATCATCAATCAAGATCGTGAAATTCGATCATCTTCATCTCCTCATCTGGAGACGGAACTCTTGATCAACAACCAGGACTGTGAAATTCGATCATCTTCATCTCCTCATCTGTAGATAGAACTCTTGATCACTAACCATAACTTCCCTTTGCATAGTAATTGGACTGATCCAGGATCTAGATTTTCTTGTCCACATAGCGGTTACATTAAAGATGTTGACTTCATCTCTACTCATCTCATCTCCATATCTCCTATACATCTCATCTTCATATCTCCTATACTCTCCCCCTCAAGTTGGGTGTGGATGCGAAGAAAAACCCAACTTGCAAAATACAACTTCTTTCCTTTTAAGTACAACCATATCAAAAAAAAATGCCAATGAAATTGGGCTTCTAGACAAAAGCCCACATCTTAAAAAAAATATCATTTAAATCCAGATTTAAATGGCGATCATCTCCTTCACCAACAGATTCAAGTGCTAACACAAAAATCTGTGCAAGATGATGCAGAAGCATGCAATGGTAAGGATTCATCGGTACAAGCTCCAAGACAGCCTCAAAGCATGTATTACGTTGAAGGAATTTGACTAGGACTTCTTTCATTGAAAGAATGAGATTCTTACAAGGTAAGTAATCTTTAATAAGAAAACCCAAATCTTCCACTATAGCAAATTAATCCATGCTAATGATTTGGAGGTCAAGGGTTGCAGTTGAAATTTGAGACCATGGATAATATTCAGCACTCGCTTCACATCGTCATCCTGCACATCGCCATCGCTTCACATTACCATCGTTCACAACCCTGGAATCACCAACACGTCTCTCTCCCTCTTTTTACCAACTCGATCCTCGGACACCATGGGAGAATAAAGGTCATGCTACCAACACATCAACAAGGATCGGTTGTTGCAGATAGTCTTGAAATTTCCCAATATTTGAGCCGAGGAGTCTATGGCTCTGATACCATGTTAGAATTTGTGAGAGCATAGAATAGAGAGAGAAGAAGAAAGAATACAACATTTACGTGGTTTAGGCCGAAGCCTTACGTCCACTAATCCAAAGCCTAACTAGCGACATCTTCATTATTTTGGATGAATGTTTACATCAATAAGTACCTCTATATATAGAGGACATCACACAATTCCATGAGATAAATATGGTATGATAACTTGATGACCAAGTAACTTGGTCTCTATCTTCTAGATACCTAACCTTATCAAGAGATATATACATATACATTCATAATTATATATATCAATATGAACCCAAAATATCTATATCCTAACATATCATATATGCAAGTGTGGCAGGCAAAAAAGTTGCGGCAAAAAAGTTGCAGCAAAAGTGATGCAGAGGCTACATAAGGAGTACCTTATACTTTGAGAAGCTACAACTCACCAATCCCCGAAGTGTAAGCTACATACAAACAGATTCTTTCTACATATGCCAACATTACTCTAGGATCTTTGTATCGGTGTGGACCTCTCATAGGCTTAGATGGGGACGCTTTGAAGAAACAAACATGGCGATCTTGTTGTGCACTGTTGGTGTAGACGCTAATGTTATCATTTTCCTAATTTGTGAGTGCCATGGTGGAGAAAAAGGCCTAGAAACTTGGATATGGTTTTTGAGCAATTTAGAGGAGTTGTCCTATCAACAACATACATGCCTCATTGATAATTATATTGGACTCCCAGGAAGGGTACATGAACATGTATTCCCAAACTGTAATTCAAGGTATTGCATGTGCCATTGACCGGAAGTTCAAGAGGCAACTGAGGAACTCTGTGTTAATGTGGATATTCTGGGTGGCTATGAAAGAAAGACTAATGTGATCTTATTGGGAGATTTATTTTTCTTTTCTTCTTTTTTTTCACCCATTTTTTTCTTTCTTTTTTTCTTTTGGCAAAGCTCACTTATAAGTAGTCTTATTACAATAAACTTTTGCTTCAAAGAAAATAAAACTAGCAAATCTAAGATCTTAAAAATCTTAAAGCCACTAAACCAATTTTCTTTAAACAAAAAAAATAACTACAATTCTTATGCTTGAGAATATAAAGACAATATAATTAAATATGATAAGAAACAAAAAGAGAGTGCCGAAGATTACCTCAATCGGGCTTATTACACCCCACACTGGTTCATCACCATCTGATGGCACGAGATAAATGATCAACTACTAAAGGAGAAAGTAAGTTTAGGTCAAACCCTCCAATGGAACTTTGAACTCCTCTTTATCACAAATCTTAAACTTAGGTACAACCCATAAAACCTAATTTAAGAGATATAGCATCTACTTGCTTCTACCCAACCCTTAGGATCAACATAACACAATATGAGAGAGAGAGAGAGAGAGAGAGAGAGAGAGATAAATACCAACTCAGGTTGGGGTGTGCCCCCTAAGATAGCTTTAGAGAGAAAGAGAGATGATCTAAGTGGGCGTGCCCCTTACCAAAAACTAGAGAGAGAGAGAGAGACCTTCTAGGTTGGGGCAAGCCCCCTAAATTTAACAACAAGAGAGAAATATTTAGAGAGAGATGATAGATTTAGGTATAGAGATTTATAGGCACGGGGTCCTCTATTTATAGTGCAAAAATAGGATTAAGGTTTTTTAGGGTTTTCCATGGCTTGCCTCTTCTTGTGAGATTGAATATGCACAATTGATTTTGGGTGACTTGTGGGGTGAGAGATTTGAGCTCTCCATTCTTCCTAAATCATTTTTCTATCAATAGAAATTAAATAAATTAATTTCAATCATAATATTGTGCTTACCAAAATTATGTAGAAGTCTTCTCATGCTTTCCAAAAATCCATTCAAAGCTTCCTCAAGGCAAAGGCTTTTTCTAAAACATCACATAACTTTATCTTCAAGCCAAAACTTGATCTCACAAAAACTTGATCCCACCCACATTGTAATAGTGGGCCCATATGCTTATTGGTCCTCCCATTCAAAAATAAATTAATTAAAATTTATATGATTTTTTAGATCAAGGGTACTCCGACCTCTTCGAGGGAAGGTCCATTAAAACCC
Source organism: Amborella trichopoda (assembly GCF_054954075.1). NCBI lineage: Eukaryota > Viridiplantae > Streptophyta > Magnoliopsida > Amborellales > Amborellaceae > Amborella > Amborella trichopoda. The sequence continues at coordinate 46,748,435 of NC_142339.1, forward strand.
TTATCGATTAGTTTTCTATGCCTAGGTAACGTAGGTTTTTTTCCAACTGTCGGGCCTAGTTCGTAAAGCTCAGTTCAGTATCAGCAAATGTTATTCGCTTAGTGTGGTCCATGAAGGACCATACTCTCAGTGAATTCATGTTCCATTATATCAAAATGTTTATTACAAACACTCATAAGACCTTTAATGACCACGCTCACCCAATAGGCTGCCCATGTACTAAAGGCAAAAGATTTTGGGGAAGAGATGTCAAAACCACATGAAGCAGATGAAAAGGCATATGAATAGATAATGCAACACCCACAAGAATTCTCAACATATGCCTTTTTCTCAGGGATGAGATACATTCACCTCACATTAAATATTGCAGAGTCATTTAGCAACTGGATATTAAATGATCGTGATAAGCCCATTATTGCATTATGTGAAAGCATTAGAGTAAAGCTGATGAAGAAATTTGTAGAGAATGCACAAGGTAGAAACGTATAGTGGCATTCTAGTGTCGTACCCATAAGAAATAATAAATGAGCGGATAGAGAAGTCACAATTTGCACCAAGTTTTGTGAGCAATGGACAAGAAGTGAGACCCTCGATGATAGGAGGTATGTTGTAGATCTCAGTCATTATACTTGCACATGTATGGTGTGAAAACATAGTGAGTTGCCTTGTAATCATACAACATTCCTATAACCGCAGTCGCGTTCAAGAAACCAACTTTTGTCGGCCGTATTTCAATGTTGAATATTTAAGATGTTTCATTCAATTTCCTTCCTCTCTACATCGAACTATATACCTTTGAATGGAGGGTTCAACAGGATGGTGCTACCCCTAAAGATAGTGTGAGTCCTTGAATGACAAAAGTAGCATAAACGGATAAAAGTAAGAGACAGATAAACTTACTTCTATCAGCATTGTGGGGTAAAGGGCCACAATAAAAAGACATGCAAAGAACCAATTCTTGGTAGGAGGCCAGAAACAGCTTCCCAAGTAAGTGGTCCGAGGCATCTGTCAAGAGTAGTTCGTAGTGCGAATAAGACTTCAAAGTCATGTTTGTGTATTAAATCACGGTCTTAATATTTTTTACAAGCCTTTGCCTATATTCTTGTATTTTTTAAAATGTGGCAAGACATTCAAACTTATTTAATTTGTGGTTCCTTGGATTGGAAGCTCTAGATTAATGTATGTAATTAAGTGCATTTATAAAGCTATGGAAAATATAATGCAATTTCTTTTAATGTATCACAGGTTAGTGTTTCCGAGTCTTTATATACATCTTTTAGTGAAAGCAAATCAAGATGATGAAGGTTAGTATTTTAATTTTTATAATAACTGTAGAAACAAATTACTAATGAACACATTCAGAAAAATTTAGTATGGTATCAATTGGTAATAAGATGAGATAAAGTAGACTTAAGTGGGCCAGTTATGTGTAGCGCATACCCAGTACAACAGTTATTAGGAGGTGCGAGTTAGTTCAAGTAGAAAGGTAAAAAAAGACAGGGGGTAGGTCCAAAAGAACACAATTAGAAGTAGTAAGAAAAAATATGGTGACTTATGGCCTCACTGAGGGTATGACCCTTGATAGTTTAGAATGACGGATCAGGATTTGTGTATTCAACCCCCATGAGGTGGAAAAAAGATCTGATGATAATGATGGAAAAAAATTACTAATCTAAAAGGCAAGTAGCCACTTTTTTTTTCTTAGGGTTAAGGAGGTCTAGGTTGTTTGAGATCTAGAACCTCATACAGGTCACAATCCAAAGAGCATTCTAGCGTTTACGATCTCGGACCGTGAGGCCCACATGCTTCTCACACAAATCTTGAATTTTCATGTCTCGAACGTCAGACTAATCTCTAGAGTGTGAATTAGACCTCGGGCCACAAGGCTCGTGTGAGAAGCCTGCCAGTCTCACGATACGAGGTTGTGAACCTCAGACTGCTCTCTAGACTAGAAATTCACAATCTAGGGACCGATTCAAGGTTCTAGACATCAGACCACAAGGCTTGCTGGATTAACTTGTACACCGTGCAGTCCAAATTCTAGAACCTCATACCACTCCCTGGACTGTGAAATTCACAGCTTAGGGAGCAGTCTGAGGTATGTGACTTCGAACTGTGACACTCACATGATAATTTTACAAGCATTGAAGTTTGATGTCTGGTATAGGTCTCTAGACATGGCTTTCCAGTCCAGAGACCAGGCCAAGGTTCACGACCTTGCACTATAAGGGTAGCAAGTTTCTCACAATAGACTCGCGATTCGAGGTCTCGAACCTTGGACCACTTCCTGGACCATTCACAATCCAGAGACTAGTCCATGGTTCAAGACCTTGGATTGCAAGGCTCATAGGCTTCTCACACAACCGTCATGGTCCTAGTTCACTGACCTTAGAGAGCTCCCTAGATTTTGAATATCACCATTCGGCGAGCAGTTTGAGGTTCCAGACCTTAGACCACAAACGCAAGATAATCATGCGAGCCTTGTGATTTGAGGTCTCAAACCTTGGATTAGTCTCTGAACCGTCAATTTTCAGTCCAGAGACTAGTCCAAGTTTTAAGACCTCAGACTCCTTCCTAAACCATGAATATAATGGTCTAGGGGATGATACAAGTTCCTAAACCTCAAACAACATGGCTCACGTGAGAATCCTGAGAGCCTTGCGCCCTGAGGTCATAAACCCCATACCAATCTCTAGATTGTGAATTCATAGTCCAAGGATAGATTCAAGGTTCAAGACCTTGGACTGCAACGTTTTGTGAATCTAGTGCCTTTAATAAAAGGACCGGGTTTCTATGCGGCCAAGCCACATATGTAGAAATGCGGGCTTCTTAATAAATCGATTTTTTAGATGAATTTTAAGTCTTAATTTTTAAGGACGTGTAATCTTTAACATGGAGATCATGAATATGAATAAATAAATAAATTTTAAAAACTAAAAATAATAATTCTAATAAGAAAACATTTGGACCTTTAGTTTCCATTGTTTTTAGATGGAACACCTACTTGCATCCATATTTAATATGGATGCTTTACACTTTCTAGACGGCATATGTAGAAATGCGATCCAGCTCGCATGAAACAATTTTCCTTAAGATAAACTCTCATTACAATGGTATCAATGCATTGGTTGCTTCTTATACTCTTTAGACACATAAATAAAAAGAACTTGAAAATAGCACATATTGATGCATTCTCTTCCTCTATTTATCTTGCTCTTTTGGTCTTTATATTTAATGGTAGAACAACCAATAAAGAGGGATACTCCTTATAGAACAATGCTATGTATGTGGCCATTTTGCAAAGTTGTGTCCTCTGTTAAAATTGTTAAAGTGTATTTTTTAGAAAGTATATTAGTTTTTATGTTAGTTTATTATGAGTGATGTAGTGAGGTTGTACTTGTAAGTTTGTATAGTATGAAGTTACGAAACTACTAAGTGGTTAGTAGTTGTTGTTGCAAGTGGGTAGTTTTCGTAGTAAATATGGTTGTAAAAAACCTCTATTTAAAGAGAGGTGTGTGGTGAGAAAATGGGGTCATATGTTTTAAGTTTAGTCTTGGGTATCAAGATTGCAATGCCTTTGTGTACCCAGGGGACACATGTTTAAGGTTAATATTGGGTGTCAAGATTGTAATGCCTTTGTGTATCCCATGTTTTTCTTTAATGAATGTTTTTCTTCCACCTCATCTTGGTTCTTCTTCTTCTTTCTATTTGGTTGTGAGTCTTGGGCTAGTGTGACATTGTTACACTAATTGAGAAGCAGATTATTCCAGTATTATGGCATCCGACTTTCTTTACATCTTCTTTGTGCCAGATGCAATAGTTAAATAGGTGAGCTCAGTATATTTTCAAGACCATTTGAAGTTCTCTTCATATCTACGTATGTTGCCAAGGTAAAAGGCTGATCCTCGTAAGATGATGTTCAATCAATGGTAGGCCATATGCAACACATTTTCATCATGATGCTTACTCACAATCCAAAGATTGATCTGAGTTTGAGAAATTGGACCGTATTTTCATCTATGCTCCCCCTATTACATAGAAGTTCTATCCTCCCCCTATCATCCAGCCGCCCATTTTTATCAAGAGAGCTACTCACCGTTTGATGTTAGATCCGACATTTCAAAGTATTTTATTTTTAGTTTTTTTAATACAAATTTTCTGAATATGAAATTTGGTACATGTCATCTTCTCATTGGGACGCACCTATAAAAAATATTAACAATAATTTTTCGATAAAAAGTAATGACCAAAATACCTCTTGAAAAGTAATGAAAATATTTTTTTTACATTTTCATTAGTGCAAGTTTAATAGAGGAACGGACGTCCAAAATTTGGTGTCAAAATAGTTTATAAAAAAAATTAAAAATAAAATAGTGTAGAGACGTGACATTGTGATTGGAGCAATCTTAGCCTTTCATTAAAAAATGGACGGTTAGATAAGGGGGAGGACCGAACTTCTCTGTTGTAGGGGAACATAGGAAGCTTTCCCTTTTATTTATCTCTAAATATGAGGACTAATCTAACTAAATTCACAAATTGAGAGAAAATTGAGATAGAATAAATTCACAAAGAAGACTCCATTGAAGGACTAGTAAGACATCAATCAGAAAAAGGAACCATACGAAGTGAACCATGTGAAGCTATCCTCCAACAAGACTCCATTAAAGGACTAGCAAGAAATCAGTTAGAAAAAAGGACATGGATGATTAAATTACAACTATTTGTGTAAGACCAACATTTCACAACCATCTTGTAATTTACAATGCAACGTGAAATCAATAAAGACCAACATATTACAACCACATATTTCTTGTGTTCCAAGAATCATCATAGTCCAAAAATATCAGCTTAAGGCAAAATAATTGCTTCTTGTATAGAGATTATTGGAAAGGGGGAGAGTGAGAGAACCAAAATTGCATCCCCAATCACGTTCTTCTGCACCTTGAGTAAGACCAACATTTTTCAACCACCTGTTTTTTGTATTCCAATGGTCATTGTATTCTGAAACAATCAAGTTAAGGAAAAATATTTGTTTCTTGTCTAGATATAATAGAAAAAAAATAAGTGTGAATTATATACTGACACAAAAGCAAACACTAAAATATAAAATGAGTCAATTGGGTTCAAATTAAGCGGAAGGTCAGTCAACCTGAGATTTTTTATTTTTTTCAACAAGCCCCTCAGTCCAATGATGCCATCCTCAGTCTGCATTTCAAATTATTGTTTTTTGAGTTTTTTTTTATGTTAGGGTTGTGCCCTAACATTTGGGGCAGTGCCCAGTCGATCGGATGTTAGCATCATCAAACTACCTTTTGTGGTGTTCTTCAAAGCGGTATGAGGTTGGCATCCTCGCACTACAAAGATTGACTTTGTATTCAGAGGTGGTCTGAGCTACCCATTCTCCGACTGCCTTCTTTAGTGCTCTTCAGGGCGGTCCAATGTTAGAATTCTCTGATTGCATTAGCTCATTGTTAGCTAAGAAATAAGGCAGTCCAAGGATGCCAACCTAAGATTGCCTTTTGGACTGCGCTCTACCCCTCACACTAGGGCACTACCTTACTAACAAAAATAAATAAATAAAAAGTAGTCCGAAGATGACATCCTTAACTGATTTGGGCAATTTTGAAAAAATAAAAAACACGGGTTAACCAATCTTTCACCTAATTTTCTCCCAAAATTAGCCCATTTCATATTTTTCTTTTTCTTTTTTGTGTGCGTATGTAAATTGCTCAAAACATAAACCAAAAATGCAGGGTTATGAACATCCGATTACTCCAATGCAGGGTTATGAACGCTCGATTTAGATACTTGACCATACCACTCCACGTACTCCCTTGAAGGCAACCCACCACATTGGTCCGGCTCACCACCTGTGATCTGCTGACTCAACTCTTGTTCCGTGAGTGAACATGCCTACTAGACCTCTCCCCCAGCTCCCATTTACCAGGATCCCTAGGGATGGGTTGCCTGCCTAATCACTCCACCGGCAAGTACCGCGCATTAAAATTTATTTTTCACTTTATTTTACTAAATTAAAATAATTTGAACTATTAAAATTTTTTAAAGAGAAACTAGGTACCATATGGTTTGGAACTCTCGATGGTAGGGTACTCTGTGTCTCAACCACACTCTCAAAGTGACCTACCAAAACCCATAACACATAATCTCATCTTTGAATTCATAATTAGCCTATCAAAGCTAACCAAGAAGCAATAGAGTCTTGAGTCTAGTGAATTCCAGGTGCACCCGAAGGATAAGTCCACAGAGCACCAATTTAAGGGTGCGGGGGTTCCTCTTCAATCACATACACATCTTTCAATGGGCATCATCTAAGAAAGATAGCTTTTCTAAATGCGGTTGTTATATGCACATGACATGTATGGAGACTTTGGCCTTATCCTCACAGAGTTGCCTCCCCATGCAAGAGCAAACACACACTATCTTTTGGCCAACACCATGGGTATCTTACACCTCGATCATAGAACAACCTTACTCTCACACACCACATTCCCATACCCATGATCACAGGTTTTGTGACCTAAAGACACCATTTTTATGGCCTAGTCCGCCACCGGTGAGTCCACTATATCAGATGAACCCATAGCCTACCGCTACATCCAACTTCATCCCCTTAAGGAGCTTGTGCTCCCACTGGAGCTTAAAGTCCACTACGAGTAGGAGTCCAAGGTGTGAAGGCCCTGAAAGGCCATACACATCCAATAGATAATTGGTAATGGTAAATTCGTGGACTTTTCGTCGGATCCTTAGTTTTCAGAGGGAAGCTCATGGGATGTCCTAGACTTAATCTACATAGAGAAATAGAACTAAATTCAAACATAAAAGTTGAAACCTTCATTCAAGTATCCCCTCAATTATGTGCGTTACGCACCCCAAACTTTGGGTCACTCTTACAAATAAGGAATGCTATAAGATTGTACAATCTTCCAACCTTACCTATGTAAGACCATCTTATTGGGCTCCATTCTCATTTTGGGACATTCTCTATTAAAGATGCATGCCAATTCATGAGCACAAAGGGGCCATTAGGCCTGGTTTGAGGGTGGTATCAAAACCGCATGTGCATCATCGAGCCGATTGGTACACATAGCTTGCACTTCATGGAAGACTTCCTGCAACTAAGTTGCTTCAATCTTGGGGCTGAATTTGGTTTCCAGATGCCCACTTTGTTTGAGCCAAGAGGAATCAGTAAATCACTTGATGCTGGCCTATAACTATACCAATCCTTTGGAAATCCACCGACCTTAGATGTGGAAGAGCTCTCCTTGTTGGTGATAACCTTCTTCAAATATGCCTAGATTGCAGGAAACACATGTTTAATTTCAAAGATATGCTCATCATAACTATTTATGGTGTCTCTATGAGTACCAATGGTCCATCAAGCATGTATATTGAGAAGGTAACCAGGTCACTAATGGACCTTGGTCCTCAATGACTATAGTTCGGCGTGTCAGATGGCCTGATTTTTAAAACTTTCTTTTAATTTCTAAGGAAAATTGTCCTATGAGTTAGCGGGTGCAAGATCCTGCTGACTCTTTAATGCCCATCTTTAAAGATAGACATCGCACGGGGTCAAATTAGATATGGACGGTGCCAAAAACATTCCAAAAACAAAAACCAAAAAACAAATGTAAAGTTTAAAAAATAAAAATTATCATATTTATAATCAGCTTGGCTTAGATGATGAACCCCTAAAATTTTGGATCAAAAATCCATCTTTAGCACGTGTACATATGAGTTTGCTGACTCATAGAAAACCCATCCAATTTCTAATGTTGCGAAGATCCCCTCCTAAGGGCTTCACAGTGTACTTGATGTAAATCTCTATTATTATTATTAATGAAAATGAGCAGGGGACTCTTTCCTAGCAAATTTACCCCAAACAAAAATGATCTTACGTTCTTTCCTTAATTGTTGACCTTGTCTTTATCGATTAATTAGTTGAATATAGGGGGGCAACGGGTCGGGTATGGGTCAGGTCCAGCAAGAGCTGGACCCGGACCAGGACCCCGACCCAAACCCGAATATATTCTGGTCCAAGTTTTGGATCCGGACCCAACCCCATCGGGTCTAAAAGTTTGACCATACCTGCACCCGTCGGGTCCCGGGTGGTCCATTGCCACCCTCACTATGAGTTTCTTTTTTTGTAGCCTACAATGGTAAAAATTAATAACCGATTTTTGAGGGATCGGCATTTTGAGAGAGAGAGAGAGAGAGAGAGATAGAGAGACATTCGAGATCTAGAGAGAGAGCTATATCTCCATGAAATTGAGAGAGGGAGGATGGCTATGGAGTTTGGCCACTTGGAGAACCATGAAAGACCAAAAGTACTGAAATGATTTTAGGGTTGGGACTTTGGACTTTGCGTAAACTAAAAATTCAGGTTTGGGTATCCGTCGGGTCGGATATAACAGGACCCGTACCCGTACCCCGACTCGGGATAATCCGGTATCCTTTATTGAACCCGGATGTCTATAACTTGGACCCATACCCGGATCTGTGTCAGGAATACCCAGCGGGTATGAGTCGGGTATACCCAACGGGTAAGGGTAAGTCCGAGTCCATTGCCACCCCTAGTTGAACTGAATGTTGATATTACCTTCGGTCTTCATGTATTGTGCAAGTCCATATGACAAGACAATTTAGACAAAAAAAAAAGGCTCTTAAATTAAAAGATTATTTTTTCTTTCACGATAAATGTCAATATTGAAAGTCTATTTTCTAGTTATGGCATTCCCTAATTAGGGCATCGACATTTTTAGTGTTCTCTTTATATTGCCTCATACTCTCTCAAAGTCAACAACCCTTTAGACCCAAAAATTTCCTCCCCTGTTTTAAGGTCTCTCCACCGTTTTTGCAAGGATCCACAATTTCTCTCCAAGTCATATACCTATCAAAGTTTTTTTTTTTTTTTTTTTTTTTTTATTTGACAAACTTTTATTGAAAGAATGTTGAATTAGCATCATATTACACAATTGGAATCAAAGCATAAAAAATAGACAAAAAAGATAAAGATATTCTGAATTTGGCTAACCGATCAACTACTGACCTCTCAGTAAACATGAATAAAGTAAACCCGATCGGTATACCTATCGGAGTTTTTCCTCACCAAATCTCTTACTTTTTCCTTGTTCCCACTCTAATCGAGTTCTTTATGATTTCTTAGTTCTTACTGACCTCTTGTCTTAGGGAAACTTCAGTTGTTCTCTCTACACTTACACCTTCATTGCTCTTTTATATTACAAACTCCTGGACTATGCTGCGTCTCTTCAAACACAAACTACGGTCGCAATTTGAAGCTTGAATTTCACCTATATTTATTTGTTAAACTCATCCTTAATGATATTTATTTAGTAGTTGAGCCTAGGGGTGGCAACGGGTGACCCTGCCTGATCAGCCTGGCCCTAAAAAACTAAGGCATGGGTTAAGAAACGTGGCTCGATCAGCGTGTCCCGAGAAACATTGGGGATTTCAAGCTTCGAAGTAGTTCACGAGCTCAATGGGTTTTAGGTATAGTCAGCCTACTACTAAAGAGACTGAACACATATTCACACATTGATTAGCTCAATGAATTGTGCTATCAATTCATTGAGTAACAAGGTGCAATGAAAAGGGAGAAGAACGTCGTCTTTCATTAAGGTATTAGTTCTATTTTGAGAATTGTATGGCCCATTTTTTGACCATGTATTTGTTATGTGTGAAGGCAAATCACACATGTAAGTTTTGGGCTTTATATTCTAAACCATTGAATTAGCTTCTAATCCAAAGATTGTGAGGCTGTAGGAACTTTCATCTTTAAAGGGACTTTTGCTTCTTGTTTTAGAGAGAGAGAGAGAGAAAAGAAAGAGAGAAGGAAAAAAAAGGAGAGCACATGTAGGGTTTACTGCTGGCCGTGGTTTTTCCCCACTTTGTAGCGAGAGAAAGTGGAGATTTTTGGGCAACCACTTGGGTGTTTTCGGGACCTTGTTGTAGGCCCTATTTTAGAGAGAGAAAGTACACTTTTGTATTGTATTTGGACCCTATTTTGGGCCCTGTTTAGAGAGAAATAAAGTTGCTGGAAATTGGAGCTTTGAAACACGATCTTTCTTGTAATCTTCCGAAATTATTGAGTAAAGTCTCGCACCATTCTGTCCTAGATGTAGGTCATGTTTTGTGATTGAATCACGTTAAATCTTTGTGCTCTGTGAATCGTATGCTGCTGTATTTTTTATTCCATGATGTTCTTTTGATGTCATGTTATTTACATTGCTTGTTTATATTGATATGAATGCATAATGGCTATCAATGTTATAAATCCCTGTTGATTTCATATCAATCGATCGCAAGGTATCGGTACCTAGGGTTTGCTATTCTTTGTGTTTGTGAATAAAGTGATTTTTTGTTATTGTAGCTATTTCTTGTATTTTCCTTAAAATAGAATTTGAAAAACTAAATCAAAGTAATTGGCTAATATGGAAGATTATCTTATTGTGAAAGAACTTGATTGTCCACTTCGAGGAAAAGAGGCTATGCCTGATGGAATGGGAGATCGAGAATGAGATATTCTTGATCGAAAATGTTTAGCAGCTATTAGACCATGTATTTTACCATCAATTTTATTTGATGTTTGTCAATGTAAGACATCTGCAGAGCTTTGGCAATCTTTAGAACAATCTTTTAAGCAACCCTAAGGCTAATAAAATGCATGCGATAAAAAAGTTATTTCTTTTAAAAATGAAAAAATGTGTTACAATTAGATCGCATGTGAATAAATTTAATTCTATTTGGGAACAATTGAGGTCTCTGAATGTGAATTTAGATGAAGAAGTTTTATGTTTGCTTTTGCTGAGTTTTTTACCTACTAATTAGGATACCTTGGTTGCCACTGTGACAAATATAATGGGTAAAAAATTTAATTTGAAAGATGTTATTGCTTCATTATTAAATGAAGAGACTAGAAAGATATCCACACAAATGCTTGTTGAATCAAATGAAGCATTGGCAGCAGGAGATAGAGGAAGAACCCAACATAGAGATAACCCTATAAATTTAATAAGGGTAAATCTCATAGCAGAGTCAAATTCAAGTCACAGGGCAAGCAAGTTACTTGCTGGTATTGCAAGAAACCTGGTCTTACAAGAAAAGATTGTTATGCTTTGAAGGAAAAGCAGAAGGCCAAGGGCAAGGATGGTCATGTCGAAGCAAGTACGATATATGATGGTGAAGATGGTGTCACTTTTAGTATTGCTTGTACAACACTGTCTAATAAAGATAGTTAGGTATTGTAGTCCAGTGCTTCATTTCATTTTTTTTTCAGAAATATCATATTTTCATCCTACATAAACGTGGATGGTGGCTTGTCTATATTGGTGATGATAGAACTTGTAAAATTTTAGGCATTGGAAATATTCACATAAAAATGTATCATGGTATGGTTTGTACATCTAAAAAGTGTGCGACATGTGCAAAGACTTGAAGAATAGCTTGATTTCACTTTCTACTGTCAATATGGAATGCTACAAATTTACCAAGTATGGTGGAGTGCTCAAAGTTTCAAAGGGTCTGGTAATGTTGAAAGGATTCCGGGAAGGAAACTTGTATAAATTGTTAGGGAGCACAGTTATAAACAAAAGGGTAAATTGGGTTGTTAAAGAAGAAGAAGCTCAACAGAGGGCACTAGGTTTGGCAATGGAAGAACTTGATGGTACAAAGCAAGTTCTTGACAAGGATAATCGACAAGAATTAAAGCTCTTACGAGAGGACGTGAAGCCGAAAGCTTTTCATGAATTTCCTTCAAAACAATGTTCAGAATTTAGTTAAGGAATGACTGATGTGATTGGAGTATTGCATCCCACTCTAATATTGATTTTGATAATTGCCATGATTTGTATGAAATTTATCATTTTACTTGCTTGTGTTTTTCTTGATAGGCTTGTATATAGCCTGAGAAGAAAATGTTGGAATGAAGCGTAATAGATACTTCAAAATTTAAAAAGTATAGGTATGGATTGCCAAAACTTTCAAGCCTTCATGAGAGAGATTGATGCAAAGGATCTTTGTGATATGAGATAAACCACTGATGGTTCTTATAGGTGTATAAGCAATGGTTCATCTTAAGCATGTGCGAATGCAAGGTGACTCCAAGAGCTTGAGGATGCAAGTATTAAATAATGTGGAATTCATATGAGAAGTACAAACACAATGCAATATGAGCAAAGCATGTTCATGGATGAGACGTAACCTTGAGATGATAGAGAATGGTGCATTGGTATTTGTTTTAGAAGCTTAGTGATTTGTCTTCAAGTGGGAGATTGTTATATGTGTGAAGGAAAATCACACATGAGAGTTTTGAGCTTTATTTGTTTTATATTTTGTATTGACCTTTCTTCTTTTATTTTGGACCATTGGATTGGCTTCTAATCCAAGGGTTGTGAGGTTGTAGGAACTTTTCTCTTTAAAGGGACATTTGTTCCTTGTTTTAGAGAGAGAGAGATAAAAAAAAAAAAGAGAGAAAGACGAAAAGGAGAGTACACATAAGGTTTACTGCTGGCCCTAGTTTTTTTCCACTTTGTAGAGAAAGAAAATGGAGATTTTTTGGCATAAACTTGGGTGTTTTGGGACGCTATTGTAGGTCTTGTTTTAGAGAGAGAAAATTACACTTTTGTAGTGTGTTTGGATTGGCTTGTTTAGAGAGAGTTAAAGCTGCTAGAAATTAGAGCTTTGAGACTCGATCTCTCTTGAATCATATTCATTATTAAGTAAATCCTCGCACCATTCTCTTATGGATGTAGGTCATATTTTGTGACAGAACCACGTTAAATCTTTGTGCTCTATAAATTATATGTTGTTGTATTTTTCATTCCATGATGTTCTTTTGATGCCTTGTTATTTCTATTGTTTGTTTATATTGATATGAATGCACAATGGCTGTGAATATTATATACCTTGTTGATTTCTCATAAATCGATCCCAACAGTATTCATATCGATGATGTTTTACTGTAAAGTGAGCGTAATGGTTAACAGACATTCAAAAAAGAAACGGCCTCTCAATATCCACATATTCTTGTAAAATAGTGAAAATCCATAATGAACTGCCATCATTCTTGGAAACCCAAAAAACAATATTTATAAAGACTTCTCAAAAAAATTGAAATTTTTTTAAAGTCTAATCGGCCCAATCCACCGATTTATATTGAACCAGTTTTCCAAACCACCAATATGGCTGGCCAATCAAGGTTTTTAAACATTGACTACCTATTTTGGTGAGTACCATTTCCAAAGATGCACAAGATTTTAAAAAGTGTATAGAATTCCAAGTAATATACCTTCTATCCCCATTGACTAGTTAACCCCTTGTAGTCACATACTTTTGGCCCAAATAAAATTTAAAATGATATTTCTATTTATTTCTTTCCATTCTATTTAAACCTCTCTATCTATAACATCTCATGTCTCTCTCCTAAATATATTATATTTAATCATCTTCCAAATCCTTAGGGCTATGAGATACGTTTTACAGGCAATATCTTGCCATTGCATGCATAACCCAAAGAGATGTTTAGGAGAGAGAGATTTAGAGAGAAGGGAAAGAAATAGATAGAGGTGCATTTTAAATTTTGTTTTTGTTTGGGTCTGGTCAAAAGGGCTTTAACTAAACCAGGGAATTAGAAGATATATTATTTGGAATCCCTATGCCGTCAGAGGTTTAGAAGATATATTATTTGGATTTTTTATGCGAAAGTTTTTAAAATTCGGGGCCTCTTTGGAAAGGGTGCAATTTGTATAAAGCCGAGGCTCTAAACAATCAAATTAGAGCCCACCTTCAAATAGTGCCGAGAAATATAGTTTCGATACTGGAAAGTTTTGTGATGCCCTTAAATTATATTTTCATCTTTAATTATAAAATTTGAGGCTTCAAAAATAGTGTAGATCGAATAGATTTATGAAAACTTGAAAATCTTGAAAATTGACGGTCCAAAAATATGTTACAAGATGCACTACTTTCAAATTTTAAAATCCATTTTTTTCTCATGTCCATGTATCTTGATGTCGAGATGATCAATTTGATGATATTTGAGCATCAAAACAACCTCTTCTAGTAAAAATTTTGATGTAGGCTTTAATTTGATTGTTCAGAGCCTAGGCTCTATATAAAGTTCTCTCCTTTGAAAATGGTACACATGTGCGGTGGTATTTTTGCTTTTTAAAAAATTTATTTGCATATAGTTTTTACGTCACCAAATGAAAAACGAAACAAAATTTGGGCTTTTAAAAATCACCATGTCATTTCATTTAGAGCATTTTTAAATCTCCATGTCAATTCTTTTTTCACATGGTAACTTAGAGGTAAATAAAGATGATTCAAAAGTTTTGGACTGACGCCTTCCCCCAAATAGCAGTGAGTGGGTGATATTTTTAGTACATTCCTGTGCTGGAATATTAATTTGCTTCCGCCATTTGCCAAATCCTCTGTTTTTTTCCCCCTAAATTTGAGGCAGGTACTCATGATAAGATGGGTCACATTTACTAATGATGCTTTCTCATGTTAAACCCAAAAAATGGTTAATGTCACCAAGTTTTGGACTTGTTTTTAGATGGGTCTAGCAAGACTGGTATCCATTTCTCGATCCAAATTTGATAAAAATCTATCGGTTTCATGGATGAGTTAGCATAGAGAAAGCTTGGCCACTGGAAACCATGGTTACTGCAATTTCTTCCTACCCATCTTCCTCTTCTTACTCTTGCCCCACTTCTTCTAATTGGTGTCTCTCTCTGCCTCCTTTAGAGCCCAAGCCCAATTTGCAGGTCCTAGAGGTGAACCTGATTTCGGCGCAGGAGCTTCAATCCCCACATTGGCCGAACACCACACTACAGACTTATGCACTTGTATGGATCGATCCTCGAAGAAAGCTCAGGAGTAGGATCAATGGCAATGGAGGAGACAATCCCACATGGAACGACAAGTTCATCTTTGCGGTAGATATTAACTTCTTCAGTTGTCCACACTCATCTGTCACAGTAGAGATTTATAGTATTCGCCACCGCTTATTAAGAGACGAGCTTTTAGGTACTGCACGAGTTCTAGCGAGCAGTGTGATGGGAAGAAGGGACTGGGCCTTCACAGCTTTGCAGGTGCGTCGACCATCGAGCCGGCCGCAGGGCCTGCTGAACATCGGCATGGCTGTTTGGTCCATGAGCCTGGCATCGAAGGGCTTCCTGGAGGGTGCCAAGGGCGGCTTGGATTATAGGAAACTGATGGGTGATGAAATTAAACACAGAGATGGAAAAAAGAAGAAGAAAAAGAAAGAGATAAGGGAGATGAAGTGTGCGCGGTTTTGCGGGTTGGTGCTCATTGCGACAACAAAGAGGAGTTCCCGAGAGATACATCCAGCAGAGGCTATAAATGCTTATCCATGAGACCCCTCCTTTACCGCATGTACAGGACCCCAACCTTCCCTTGTTTTGTCCTACAATGGATTGTGGAGATTGGGGTCCTACATTTCCCTTAGGACCAGGGCTCATATGATCATTTACGTAAATATGTATACAGGCTACAGATAATGGAGATTGGGGTCCTATATCTTCCCATAGGACCAAGTCTAATATGAACATGCAGGACATTGTGCATGTACGACCTTCCATCTTTAAAATCTCTTGTGATTTTCCCTTGTCATATGTATGCCGCCATACACAATTCCCGACCAGTTGAGGAAAAATACGACTCGGGAGCAGAACCCGCCCAGGTCGGGTAGGTCCAAATTAGGCCAAAAATATTAAAAAATAAAAAATTACAAAGAAATCCCAAAAATATGACAATTATGTTTAAAGTGAATTAAAACATACACATGATTAAAAAAGAAGTGAAAAAATAGACAATGAAAAATCAATTTGTGACCATGAGTATTTAGAAATAATCCATAAGAGAACAGAAAATGTAAAAATAAGTATGCATAGCCAAAATACTTTCCAATCTTTGCCAAAATCTTAGAAACATAAAAAAAACCACATTACACTTATTTTTTTGGATTTGTATATGCTTTGAATTTTTCTTTTAAAAAAATCCCTTGTTTGCCCACCAAAATGGGCCAAAACCAGGTCAGCCAGTGGATGGATCCTGGTCACTTGGCCGGTGGTCTGGGTCGACTTGGCCGATCTTGCAAACACTACCCCCGACATTAGCACATTTTAACGTGTTTGATTTTGGGAACGCATGCATTGGAAGCTGCATCTTCCGAAATAAGTGGAAACGGTGGCTTTCTGCTTCCAGTCTTCCATTTCAACTTGAAAGGAAGCCACAGCTTCCAAAAGTTCGTGTCGCGTTTCCTTTATCAAGGTTCTATAGTATCTGAAAGTGACCTCTAAAACCCAAATGCTTCCATATATTAAATATGCCATTAAACAACCGGTTGCTTTTTGCTTACATGCATCGGGGGGGAGCTATTTCTTTATTTGCGCTCTCACACAAAGATGGATGTAAGTGGTGGTCCCTCAAAAAGAATTTTGCAACTAATGTTCTGAATATTTCCTTCAAGAATTACTATTTTTAATTTTAAAATTTTATTAATTATACATATTAGTATCCTCTATGTTAGAAATTATATATTCTTTAATAATTAAGGGCGAAATTCATTTTAAAAAGAATTATTAAGAGGGGACACATTTTGGTATTAGGGAAAATTATGTATATATCTATTATGTTTGCTTTTATTACATAAATACATTTTAGTTTGTGTTATTATAGATATATCGGTTTTTTGAACTTCATAACACTTTTAAAAAAAAACAAGGCAGAACTAACCGTTTTTCAAAAACCAAAATTTAAACAAATTCGGTTTTGAATAATTGTATTTACTATACAGAGGGAAAACTTCAAATGATTCATACAAAAAAACAGTTTAGTGAACAAGGTCAATGGCTTGGAGAAACCTCGACGTGTGTTTCTCACTTTAAACCAGTTGTTTAAAAAAAGGATCGGTACCATGGATCGGGCACCCTAAAAATCCATCCGGATCGGCGAATCGGCGTTCCGGATCTGGAGTCGATCGAATCGGTCGGATTCAGCCTTAAAAAAAATCCAAAAAGATTATTAAAAATCATTATAAATTATATTTTTTAATAATTCAATAAGAAATTGGAGGTACTACTATAAAAACTTTCATTGTTTTCATCAATACGCGAATATTGAGATGTTCTTTCTCTATATGAATAAATTTTGTCTTATAATATCATCTAATTTTTTTAAAAAAATATTTACAGTTATAATAAAAATAATGCATTATAAAATTTATAATGTAAATAAATAAACAAATAAAATATAAGATTTGGTTATCAATGTATAATTATTAATTATAATATTGTAATAAACAAAGATTTGACCTACTGGTTTAAAAAACGGATTAGTGCCCCGAATCGGGCTCCCCAAAAACCCATCCGGATCCGTGAATCGACGATCCGGATCGAGAATCGACAGAGTCGATCAGATTAAGCCTTACAAAAAATTTAAAAAAATTATTAAAGTTCACTATAAATGTTGGTTTTTAGGAATTCAATAAGAAACAGAGGTGTTACGTCATTAACTTTCAATTTTTTCATCAATATACGAATATTGAGATGTTCTTTCTCTGTATGAACCTATTTTAGTCATTAAATTTACATCACACAAAAGAAAAATCATGGAATTGTCATAGGTAAATTATATAATCATACATGGACTACAATAAAGAAAGGTTTTAATTGATAAAAAAATAGCCACCAAAATCTCGAATTGGTGGAGAACCCTAACCATTTAAAAAAAACACAAAATATTAAAACCTAACTAACTATTATCTAAAATTACTAAAATTGAAATTGTTGGTTTGTATTTTATAATTATTTTATTATACAAATAATAACAAATTCAAAATATCTTATAATATCGTCTAATGTAAAATATATTATTGACAACTGTAAGAAAAATAGTACATCATATAATTTTTAATACAAATAAATTAATAAACAAAATAAAAGATTTGGTTATCAATGTAGAAATTATTAGAATGCGTACCAATTTTGGAACCTTTTATTTTTATTTTTTACAAGAAATACTTGTTGTATTATCTTTTATTTTTTTGACAAAAACTTTTTCTTTTTGACAATAAATAATTGTTGTGTTGTCTTTTATTTATTTTTGACAATAACCTTTTTTTTATTTTTTTGACAAGAAATGTTTGTCATATTACCTTTTTTTTTTTTAACAATAACCTTTTTTTTTGTGACAAGAAATGCTTATTGTATTACCTTTACTTTTTATAAAAACTTTTTTTTTTTGGAGAAGAATTTTTTATTACCTTTTATTTTTTTGATAAAAACCTTTTATCTGTTTGACAAAAAAATGAAAATTGACGAGATAAGAAAAAAACAAAGTTGCAAAAGCGAGCTCCATTTGGATATTCGAACCACCAACCTCCATGTATATGAGGTTCATGCTAACTGGTACACCACATGCCACTGTGTGATGTAAATAGCCCAAATAAATTAGTATAATAGATTGTTGTTTCTTGTTATTACCTGTTCTCCACATTATCCCACATCGAAAAGGTGAGAGTAAACTCAAGTGAATAAATCCTTACTTGCACATCGAACGTGTAACGTGCGCAAACCAATGTTGTAACGTGTGCGAACCAAGCTGAAGTGTCTTGGCCAGTGCCACGTGGTGAGTTTTGTGTACCGTAAGATTATTGGTCCATTTTAACGCACGGATTATTGAAGCAGAACCACCAAATTATTGTAGCTGCCCATACACGTCAGAGCGATTAATGACATCATATAGCGAGTCTACTGTGCTGGATCACCCGGTTCTAGAGAAGAATCGCCCGGTTGGATTACTGTAGCCGCCCATGCACGTTAGAATTGATTAATGACGTCATATAGCGAGTCTACTATGCTGGATCGCCCGGTTCTAGACGTCATATAGAGAGTCTACTATACTGGATTGCCCGGTTCTAGAGAAGAATCACGCGGTTTTAGACATCATATAGCAAGTCTACTGTGATGGATCGCCCGATTTTAGACGAGTCTACTGTGTTGAATCACTTGTTCATCTCTAGAACCGGGCGATCCAACGTGCTTTAGAGGAATCACCGGTTCTTCTCTAGAATCGGGCGATCCAGCGTGTTTTAGCAGAATCAATACGAGCATATCGATTCTTGTGCTGACTTGATTGCGACTCGCCGACTTTTAAATCACTGGTGTGGTCCTTACAAATAAATAAATCTATAAAAGTATACAATTTAGAAACGTAAATTTGTAATTATATTATAATAAAATTAGAAAAATAAGTAACTATCATACTTCCAATGTGGGATAATTGACAAAGCAACTTTAAAATAGATTTTAAAGTGGTTTGGGCTAGTGTTATCTTTTTCTCTTAAAATGTTCCATAAACTAATAATTTTTTTTAATGGTCAATAAATTAGTATTAATATTATTTTTTATTGTTCTAATATCCTATGAGCTAGTACTATTTTTTTCTTTTCAATCTCTATTAACCAATAGCTTAATGCCTAATATCTAATTAAGGGATCATTTTTATAGTAAAAAGCTTAATTTGATTTAAATAATGGACTTTGTTAGACAATAGACAACAAAAACATTTGCCCCACATTGAAACGATGAGGGAGCACTTTACTTATAAAAGATATGGCACAAGGCTTTTTGCATGAGTCATCGAGCGTAGCGCATAAGGCCACCTGGCGTAAAAGAGAAGAGCACACTTGTATAATGCCATTATTGCCTCAATTGTAAATTTTTTTTTTACAAAAATGCCCTCTCCTCGGTTTGATAACGTCGTAATACCGATTTCCTGTGTAGACTCAGTGATTCATTGTAGCGACTCGTTGATTTCCGGTGTAGGCTCAACCGTTCACTGTAGCGATTCAGCGGTTCACTGTAGCAACTTGCTGATTCTTGCTTAAACTCAGTGGTTCACTGTAGCAACTAGCCAATTCTTCTTTAGAACAGGGCAACTTTGCGTATTTCAGTAGGATCAATATGGGGTGATCGATTCCCGTGTTTCCGTTGCGACTCATTTTTTAAAAGTTGTGACAATTAAGATTTTTCAAACACATATAGAATGTAAATCACTCTTCTTTTTTTTTTTCTTTTTTTTTTCTCAACCTAAATATACTTATCTTATTAGGATGCAGTTTGTATAAGGTTGGGACTCTAAATAATCAAAGTAAAGTGCACCTTCAAATAGTATTGAGAAATGTAGTTTCAATATTGGAAATCTTTGTGATAGCCTTAATGTATATTTTCATATCTAAAAGCTTCAAAAATAGTGTAGATCAAGCAAATCTATGAAAACTTAAAAATCTTAAAAATTGATAGTCCAAAAATGCATTACAAAAAGCACTATTTTCAAAACTTGAAATCCATTTTTTTCTCATGTCCATGCATCTTAAAGTCGAGATAATCAATTTGAAGATTTTTGGGGCATCAAAATGACCTCTTCTAGTGAAATTTTTGAGGTGCGCACTAATTTGATTGTTTAGAGCCTCGCACTTATATAAACGTTTTCCATCATTTTGTGTTGCTCTCACACTCTCAATTGAGTAGTATACATCCCATAGTTTTGTTGAGGGAGCAAATGTACATTTGGCTCTAGCCAGAAGATGGGTCATTTCAATAAAATTTGCTCATTGTTGGCAACTCGCGATCCCTAACATGTGATTTAGTGTTTTCAAGACAGGTCAGTTGGTTGAACTGAATACCAATTGGACCGGTGATGAAATTGAGATCCACCAGACAATGAGACACAAAAAAGAGAAATGAAGGATAAAATGATTTTAGATCGATTGACTTAAATCATTTTGAATAGATTAAAAACAAGGGTGTGGTTTCTATATGGTTGCAACCTTAAACAATCCAATGAAGATGCACCTCCAAATTTTATCATAACATGTAATTTTGGTAAAAAAATCTTAGGATTATCTTAAAATCTATTTTCAAATCTAATTATAAATTTTAGAACTTCAAAAATGGTTAAAATCAAGTAGATCTACCAATATATGAAAGTTTTGAAAATTGACAGTCTAAATAATGTATTGCAAGATGCACTATTTTTAGGACTCAAAATCTTTTTTTTCTTTTTCATATTCATACATCTTGATGTCGAGATGATTAATTAGAGGGTTTTTCAACATAAAAACAACTTTTTCTAGTGGATTTTTGAGATGCATATCTAATTCTACATTTTAAGGTTGCAATATTATATAAACTTTTTCCTTAAAACAATGATTTTAAATATGTTTTAGAACCCGGAATTGGTTTTAAAATTCAAATGAGCGATTTAAACCATATTTAAAGGAACTACTCAAATCATGTGTTTAAAATGAAGCAATTAATTTGATTTTGAAACAATTGATTTAAATATGGCTTAAATCTTTTCAAAATACATTGGAAAAATAATTTAAACATTTTTAAAAACAAATTGTACAAATAAACTACTTATATCGTATTTAAGGGGTTTTAAATATAAATTTAAACAAGAGATTTTTTAAAGGATTTCAAATCAGATTTTAGTAGATAGGGGCTTGAAAAAACAGGGAAAAAAAACTAGATTCATATTTTCTTTTAAAAACACCCCAAGTTTTAGCAATTGGTTTCAATGAACAGTGATTTCCATCCGAAAAATAATAGAAGGGCATAAACAAAATAAAAACTATTTTTTCTTTCTAGGTTTATGATCAACATGGTTGAGATTATCGACCCTTGAACTTTTTGGATCCAACATCTAACTCTAACATGGATTTTGGAGAGGGGACACTTGTTAATGGACCAGCCGGCTTACTCGTCAATAACCATCCCTATTAGTTATTACGGATAGTTCGCTGCTCAATAAAATTTATCTTGATAATGAATTATCTGTTGTTGGACCATGTCCATCACAAAGTTATATGAGATATAATTACATGTAGTTTTACCGGTTGTTTATCTTTTCGAATAGCTGTTTTTACTTTATTTACGATAGTTTGCTAAACAGTCGCATGTTTTAGAGAGAAATAGATAGCAATTGCCAAAAATTAAATGATTAAATAGTATTGTACACAATAACGTGTAGCAAATGACTAACATTAACATTATAAAAAATATATTAATTTTTTATACAATGATCTATTCTATGTAAAAATAAGAGAAATTATGAAATATCCATTTAAATTACCGTTATTAAAAAAATATCCCTAAAACTGAGAATATTATGTTCATACCTATTTTTTATGTTTTTTTTTTTTCTCTAAACATCCGAAGTTCTATTTTGAAGTTCTCTCTAGCCTCCAACAAACCTTTGGGTTTGCTAGATGCAGAGAAAACTTTGGATTTTTATAATTTAAAGTTATATGAACCTTGAATTTTCAAAATCTGAAGTCCTCTTTAGAAGTTTCTCTGGTCTCTAGTAAACCTATGGGCTTTCTAAATACATAAAAATTATGATTTTTATAATATAAAGTTTAGGGAACTTTGGATTTTAAAAAACGCAAGCTTTCTACGCTTCCCCTACAGCATAAAACTTATATACTTCCCTTTATCCAATCGTCCATTCTAAATGGAGGGCTAAGATTGCCCTAATTACAATGTCACGTTTCTACACTATTTTATTTTTAATTTTTTTCTATAAACTATTTTGACACCAAATTTTGGACGTCCAATCCTCTATTAAACTCTCACTAGTGAGAAATATATAAAAACATATTTTCAATAAAATAAAATGACCAAAATACCCCTAAAAGTTTCAAGGGGTATTTTGGTTATTATATTTTATCAAAAATTTATTTTTAATCCCAATGAAAAGATGGAAAGTACCAAAATTCATATTCATATAATTTGTATAAAAAACTAAAAATAAAATACTTTGAGACGTTGGATCTAAGATCAAAAAGTGAGTGGCTCGCTTGATCAAAATTGGATGGCTAGATGGTAGGGGAAGAATAATTCTTATATCCTTTAGGGGAAGTATAGAAACCTTTCCCTTTTCAAAATTCAAAGTATTTTTTTTAAGGTTTTAAGGGATATTTTGGTCATTATATTTTATGAAAAAATTATTTTTAATATTTTTTATAGGTGCGCCCCAATGAAAAGATGGCATGTACCAAAATTCATATTCATACAATTTGTATAAAAAAAAAACTAAAAATAAAATACTTTGAGACGTTGGATCTAAGATCAAATGGTGAGTGACTCTCTTGATCAAAAATTGGACGGCTAGATGGTAGGGGAAATATAGAAACCTTACCCTTTTCAAAATTCAAAGTGTTTTTTTTGCCTTATAACCACCTAAGAAGAGGTCCAAGTTTTATTACAAATGTTAAACTTCGGACCTTCAGGATATGAAGTAGAGGTAATGTCGTTATTTCAAAAGAAATGCCATAAAATTGGGTATAAATACAATAAAATTAAAATTTTAGATGGTTTTTAAATGTTGTCGACCTTGAAAAATCAAAGTAATTTTGCACCAGTGTCAACCTTAAAAAAATCAAAGTAAGACAACATTTATATAAGATTAGAATTAAGGTGCAACTCTAATATTCGAAGTTCATGTTGAAAAAAAGGGAAAGTATATAATGAAACCATCTGCCGTTGCAACAAGATGGTCACAATTAATCTTGATTATTGGATGTGAAATTGGGTGGCTGCATTTATTTCATTGACCAAGCTCAAAGTTTAAAAGAATTTTTCTCGAACTTTGTGATATTTATATATAATCCTTGAAAAAAAAATCTAGTTCATCATCTCGTCATCAAGATGGTTGTAAGTAATTGTGACATCTCGGTACCAAATGTAAATAGTCTTATTATATGTAATCCTTGAAAAAAAAAATCTAGTTCATCATCTCGTCATCAAGATGTATATATACAGAGAAAAAAGATATTTTAAGTCATAAAGATAATACATATTACAACACATTATCTAGATAGTCCATTTTTAGGATTTTTATGCATTTAGAGATCTCCTTGATTTGAACTGTTTTTAGAGTTTAAAATTTCATAATAAAAAATAAAAATATATTTTCACACTATCTTAAGAAATTTCAATGCCAAAAATTGTATCTCTCTTAAAGTTTAAAGATGCACTTTACTTTGATTGTTTAAGATTGCAACTTTAGGTAAACCACATCCAAGTTGTTTTTATGTCTAAATATCCTCACATTGATCATTTCGACATCAAGATGAATGAATATGAGAGAAAAGAATGGATTTTAAGTTTAAAAATAATGCATATTGTAACGTACTTTTGGACTGTTCATTTCAAGATTTTCATAGATATGTTTGATCTACAATATTTTTAAAATTTAATTTTTAGAATTATGGATAAAAATATATTATAATGCTATTAAATTTTTTTTCAGAAACTCTCCACTATTTGAAAGTGCGCTTTATTTTTGTTGTTTAGAGCCTCGGCTCCATACATACTGCTCCCTATATCTTATTACAAAATTTAGAATTTAGAATTTAGAAGTGCGCCTTGATTTGACCCGAAGCAAGATGATACTTTCTGTGGTGGACGCCCGAAAATCACGCATAGGCCATGGACTCTCTCTCCTCTGTCCCCCCCTGCGTTTCTTTCCCTTCTTTCTAAATCGTTCCACGAATTTTGGTTCGTGGTGATGCAATCCCTTAGCCATGGCCTTACTGCTTGCACCAACAAATCTTCACGCCAAGGCAAAGAGTCTTTGAGGATTGATAAAGAGGTTGGATATGCAAAAGATGGGGATTTCCTCTCTCTAACCAATTCCCCGACCCCTTCTTCCTCTTCAATCTGTACTGTTGCAGACGATTATATTGAAGTTTGTCTTCAAGGTTTTGGAAACCGGGGGTCTAAAGATATGGGGGAATGCTCTTCTGGGGTTTTAGGAGAGGTTAGAGACAAGTCAGGGGTGAAGACAGAGAGATTTCTCTCTTTTGAAACTGCCTTGAAGGAGTCTGATGGAAGAGATAATGGTGTCAACCAAGTGGGTTTTTCTTGTAGTGAGATTTCAGAGTTTTGTGATGTTCCTGATCGTTCGAAATCCTCGAAAAGGTAAGGTTCGAGTTTGTGAATGTTTTTCTCTTTTTTGTTCGTTTTTCAATGAGAACCAAATGTTTCTAGCAGACAAGTTCATGACCATGTACATGAGAAGTTCTAAGAGTTTAGTGTGGAACCTTTTGGGTTTTTAAAGATGCGAAAATAACTGGAAATATTGTGAAAATTTAGGAAAATGTCTTGTAGAGAATTTAGCAATTTATGACACAATGATAGAAGTGAAGGAAATAAATAGAGATTTCATGAGAAGCCACTGTTATTGGAGCTTCTTGCAAGAATAAATCATCTTTCTTTTTTTCTTTCTTTTCTTATGCTAAGATCTCTTATATTATCTTTAGAGAAAAGAAATTTCATGTTCAAATTTCAGGTCAGTATTCTAGTTTTAGGTTTCATGTTCAACACTTAGAAAGTCTTCAAAGAAATTCTTAGAATCAAAACTTCCCAAGTAGGATATGGATTTTGTCTTAAATAGATTTCTCACTACTAGTTATCAATTGTATTTTGCGGTTTCAGCAGTACTGTGAGTAGATTATTTTCTGAGTGCATGCGTTCCTTTTGCTAGGAAAACTCGAAAGACTTCCAGGAAGGCTCAGACTTCTTTAAGACGGAGTATTCAAATCATGAATAAAAGAGCCAATCTACGGATTTGGTCAGATAAAGCGGTGGAAAGATGTTCATCATCATCAGGAGATGATCAAGTCCTTGAAGCTCTTGGGTATCCTCTTGGCATGTCAATTGCAGCTGTTTTTTCCAAGGTCATTTTTGAGTGTCTTAACATTTTTCTGATTTGTTGATGTTAGCGTGGTTAACAGATGCTATTGCATGGCTGCATGTATGTGATGGGCTAGACGGGCTTGCCAGATGTGCCTGTCTAGACAATGCATATTCCTGCACATCACACCATGTGATGCTCCAGCATATGTGAAACCTGGTCATGGTTGGAGATAATGCCCACGAGCACGGTTTGTTTTTTTGGGGGTTGGGGGGGGGGATGTATAGGCCCTTCAAAACCGTTTAGAACCAATCTTTCTTTGTTCTAAGTGGATTAACATCTAAATTTCAAAATTGATTCAAATCTAAATCAGATAATTGCATTTTCTTTGTACTTCTATAAGTTCTATATTTTCTTAAAATGTTTTTATTTTTATTCTCTCCATCAGAACTGATGCTCCCCCAATGAGGCATGTAGCAAGTAGGACCTTCCTAGCACCTGGAGTCCGCATCCTCATGTGGGAACCTCTGATGTTCGTGTTTGTGTTTATTTGGATGGTGGGAAGTTTCTATTTTGCTTTGCAATTTTAGGGGTTTAAGATTTAGTATAAGTTATGGTTTGTAATGGCTGTAATAATTCTCTTGCAAGCAATTTGAACTTAAAAAATATGGGATCCTACACAATGATGATGACCTTGTTAATCTGTGTATAAATTGATTGGAAATGAAACTCTAGCTTGTATGACGTTTTGGATGTATCTTCAGGGGAAAAATGTGTTGTAAGACATATGAATTGATATTTGTTGATCTCTTGTGAGAATTCTTGGATGGTGAACAATTGCTTGTCACCATAACTCGGTTAAGTCATATGAATGGGTATTTATTGACTCTTTTGAGAATTCTTGCATGGTGGGCGATCGGTTGTCACGTCTTTCAGTTGGCATGGAAATTGAGAGTCAAGTTTGACTTATATTCAAATTTATGGATGAAGCACCTAAATAGATTGATCAAATGGCCTTTGCATGCATCTATCTGTAGATGTGCACATTCATGCATATGTGTGTGTCTGGCCATATGCATGCACATGCATGTGTAGGTGGGGATGTGTGCAGGTTTTGCCCATGACTGTTGTAATTTTCTTTCTTAATAGCTTGAATTATGTGTTGGGGGGACCTTCCCAAGGTTCATCCATACTTTAGGCATTTTCATGAACTTGATTTTATTATGTTAGCCATCCTATTTCATAATAGCATCCCAATCTGCATTAGGTACTGGGCCATTTCCCAGTTCTCACTCATACAAAAAAAAACAGAAAAAATGCTGAGTGGCGAGGATGGAGTTTCCAGTGGGCAATCCTTCTCTTACTAGTATTGGCTTGAGAATGAACATCTGTGTTAGCCGCCCTATGTTTGCACCAAACGAGATCTGATTCTTGTTTAACAACTCATTTTTGTCACTTATCCACAAAACCTCCTTTTATAATTCCAAGATCTCCATATCAAAGAAATTCTTGCAGCCTGTCTAACACAAAACGTTGAGTGAATAGCTTTCCATGTGAAAGCGACTTGGAGCCGCTTAGAGATATTTAACCGTATTAAGAGATAATTTGGGGATTATTGTAGAGTCCCATCATTTAGAAGGCTCGGTAAATCATGATTCCTGAAAAGTATCCTGCCCTATAGGTGAGGATTACCAAGAGAGTTGCTGTTAAAATGGTCAATTTGCCCGTCCCGTTTGGTGATTTACTTCAAGTTTATAACTTGTCTTAGATGTTGAAGATGGGGGTTCAGTAGGCTATTATCTACCATATTCCTACTAAACTAGCGCTCTTAATGTCTCAAAAAACTTTCTTTGAGCACCCAAGAGATTGTCACTTCTTTGACACTCTCTTTACAATTTGGTGCCAGAACTCCTACTTGCTGGAAGTAAGAATGGGTGTTGGAGCAAAAGCTGCGGATCATCACTTACCTTAAGCTTCCTAGTTTACGAGCACCATGGAGCACCCTTACAAAAGCTTAAGGTAAATAAATAAATATATATATATATATATATATATATATATATATATATATATATATTTTAATAAAAGAAATCAACTATTCATAAAAGAATACGATATATGCACAATTTCATTGTCCAAATGAGAAAAATTCAATTAATCACAAAAAATATGACTCTTTTAACTACAAACATGTAAATATATCGTAAAAAAAAAAAAAAAAGTAAAAGAAAAGACACATTATTCATAACATAATATGTTGTAGCAAAAGAAAATCAAAATCCTCTCTCAAATTTGATAATACTTTAAAAATATCAAAATCAAATCGATGTCAGTGCAAACCTTGTCTATTGGGTCGCCATAAGTTCTAAAAATCAATTACTAGAAGTTCCAAGTTCACCGACGAACTATTGCCTTTGTTTTGGGAAGAAACCAAAAAAATAAAACATTTATCGATCTTTCGATAATATCATAAAAGAGTGGTTTCTGAGGGGATTTTCTCACCCTAAAGGCAACGGGTTTTATATTGGGGGTTTAGAATACTCTCTAAAACCCTTCCCCCCCCCCCCCCCCCTTCCCAAACAAAAATTTATTTACTCAAGAAAAAAAGGGGAAAAAATTACATTTTTTACCCTCACCCGAGGTTTTTTCTGCCCACGCGCAAGTTGTCACAGGGCGGCGCCTAGGCGGGCGCATAATAACTTTGCACAGATTGTGCCTAGGTGTTTTTAAATTTTTTTCGCCTAGGCATTAGGGCAGCCGAATTTTCAACATTGGTACAAATTATGTTGTACTTGTGCTTTGGATTGCCCTTATGAGTCTATGAAGAATGAGTGGTCGATTGTTTCATTGTCCTACAACCAATCAAAGAAACAAAAGCATGGCATGGATAGCCCAAACTAGGTGATCACGAGAAGTGGTTGTCCTGCGCCTTAACATAGGAAAGAATGGCTGACTTAAGGAGACCCCCCTAAAGTATCTCATTTCCAAATTATTACGGATAGCTCAAATCCTTGGGATGAAGTTACTCTCTTATGGAATCTACTCATAAACTTGAACCCTTCTAAAAAAGGACTTTAGACCTTTTGACAAACACTGCATACTCTTTCTATATTACTCCCTTCCCCAAATCCAAACACATGCACTCATCACACTCATTCTTTCTCCGTATAACCCTACTCCATATCATAACACCTCTTCTCTTGCTTGAGTCAATCCTAGTTGTCTAATTAAGCCACTTTAGCCTTCCTAGGTCTTCTGAGTCCTAGTGCGATGCTTCTTAGGCTTACAAACATAAATTTAGGTTAAATTGTGTTCTTGACTGTAGCCTATCAGCTCTATCCATTGAAATTTCCTTTGATTTTTTCGTTCTTTTGAGTTAAATTGACAAGAATTTGAAGTAATGATATGAATGTTAGTAGGTTAGTTTTATAAGAGTTAGCTTCCTACAAATTTCTATAATTAGCTCTCCAAGGTACCAATCTCCTCTTATAGAATTCTCCCATTGGACCTTAGACACTTGTTTGCCTTGCCTGTACACATGGAAGTGCTAAGTTAACTCTTAGTTGGTGACTCTATGATGCACTTTTAACTCACACCACCTATGTCGTATGTCAATTCTCATTTCTCTGATTGGATAGCCATAAAAAAAAGATTCTTAAGGTGGTCTGCATGAAATCAGAGGATTATTATTCTCCGGTTTTTGCCTGAGATAGAGGAGCTTCAAAGGTAACGGATAGCCATAAAAAAAGACCTTAGCCTTCAAAGGAGGCTAAGGTCTATGGGAATAGGGCGGCTTTTTCTGTCCATTTCCTTTAGTAGTTAAGATGGCCCAGCTTGGTCTGGCTCACTATTCAAAGGTAATGGACTTTCTTGACCCCGTTTATTATGAAAACTGGCAAAATTTGTGCAGCTCTGTAAAAGAATTTGTTTTTCACTTGTTTCTGAATAACCGGTTTCTTTGTTCAAGATGTTTTGTTGTCCAAACAATGCTTAAAGCTTCATTATTTTCTCAACATATAAAGGCATGAAAAACTGCTTGTCCTCTGTGGATCATGATAATATCGGTCGTGTTATCGATATATCACTAATTGCTTTCATATTCAGAACGAGTAAAAAGGATCTCCTTGTCTTAAGCCAATAAAATCCAAAAGAGTCCTTTTAGAGGCCCAATAATCATAACCTAGAAACATGGGAAAGACCTCCCCAACCTCTCATCACATGCCTCTCATCTAACCTGTTCAACCTACCTTACATTTCAAGAAGTCTTAGTCTGTATACTCATAGGCCTTCCCCTTGAATCGGCTTTGTGTACAATAAAGAGCTGGCATTCTCATGTGCACTTTGACAGACTTGACTGGGGAGCATTTTTATCAACCATCCTATGGTGAAAAAACCCCGCTTATAAGTATATGTAGCATGCTGAACTATATGCTAGAAATGTAATGATACACTTTCCAATACGCTGTAAGTATCACGGTTTCATGAAAAACTGATGCAGTATCCAAATTCTATCTCCTCCTAATAGATGTACCTTGTCAGAATTAATACTTTGTGGTGCAAGGCATGTCTGATGGGCTGTGGTCCAATGCCTTCCTTTGTCTTATAGCCAATTTGAGTTAGAATTTTCATATGCTTACATTTTTAAATAGGTCTGAAATCTTGGGTATCTTATCATCCTTTAGGGGTGTAAATCACTCGGGTTGGGTCCAGGATGGCCTCAACCTAGAGCTAGATCACACTGGGTCCAAGATCCCCTACCCGGACCTCACCCGTGCTGAGACAGAGGACTCAGACCCAACACAATGACCCATCCTCTCTCTCTCTCTCTCTCTCTCTCTCTCTCTCTCTCTCTCTCTCTCTCTTTCTATGCTGGGCCTGACCCGAAACAATGAATGGTAGGCTTGGGCCTTGCCCGGGACCTAAATATTAGTTTCGCACCCCTCCCCACCCTGGCTCGGCCTGAATTCATGTCAACTACGCCCGAGCTCGGCCTGGGCCTGAAAAAATGGGACCGGGCCCTATATAATTATGGCAAGACATATTTATTATATGTAATATTAATACTTTTAGAAAATTTCGGGCGGGGTCTCAGCACCCACATCAGCTGTATAATGCCATTCTTTCATTTCCCATGTATTTGAAGTCAAATGGGACACCTTTTCTTTGGAATGGTAATCAAATGGCAATCCATTGGCTTCATGAAAGGGGAGGCCTTGGAGCTCCTCTCCTCTTCTGTGGAATAAGAAAGAAAATGTTATTCTCTAGAACCCTATTTTTTCACTTATAAACCCTAACTTTCTCTCTCATCAATCAGAGTTCCCCTTTGATTGGTTCTCTCTATCTTGGGACCTTATTTTTTGGCTTTAACCATAGATATCTTTTTCAGAAGCTCTTTCTAACTTTATAGTACCTAATTTTGGCCTTAGCCATGAATAATTCATAGTATGAGTCTTCCCCTAATTTTAGACTTATCAATGGATACTTCATTGTATGAATCTTGTGTGTAAGTTTGGAACCCCAAGTTTCTCCCCATCTATTGAGTATCCCTGTTATAGTTCCCCTATAATCTCTGTAATCGAAATTTTCCATAGTTTGTGTAAATATGATTCATTTGCTTTGTATTTTGGTTAAAGAAGATTTGTACTGTGTGCGGTGAAAGATTCTCATGCTAAATGCTTTCTCTTTAGGTTTAACATGCATCATTTTGGGGCTACTTCTCCATTGTAAATTTACATTATTTTTTCCAAAATTGAGTAGAACTTGGTTTTCTTGCTCGAATGAAAGGAACAACGACATTCCATAAACTATGCATGAGATTTTTCTTTCCAAAGATTGCCATACCTTGATAAAGATTCTTCATTTTCGTCTTCTCCTTTATATTGCTTGCAACTTCTGCCTATATGGAACCTCACCATCACCATAGATCCATGAAACAGGTGGCCATGGGGAGAGGGGAGCGGCGCAAGTGATTGGTGGATTAGGGCTTCGCAATGTGTGTGTGTGTGAGAGAGAGAGAGAGAGAACAATGTTCACTATGAAAATCTTTTGGTGCTTCATTGTGAAAAGGGTTTCTTAAGCAGATGGCTCCCTCCCAAAGAAGATTCTTCAACGTCTCTCTCCCTCCTTTCTATAATGCCTACTTCCATCTCCTCAGGCCCACCTCTGCCCCTCCTACCTCGAGTTCCTTCGCCCCCCTCCAGCCTCCTCCCTCTCTTTCCATCTTCGGTCCTGTGCACAGTAACACTCCACCTTAGGTTCCTCGTTGCCACTCCTCTATTCTTCAATCTCCTGGCCCTCGCCTTATCCCTGGTCGTATGGATCCATCACTGAAAGCAAAGCCCTCCTCGGTCCCTTCAACCCTCGTCGGGACGATGTCAGCGGCATCGAAAGATGGGGGCCAAAAGGTTTGAGGCGTACCAGACCTCTCCTGCAGAAAACTCACTAATGGGAGAATTCTCTTCCTTTTCCCCCTTGCTCAAAGTGCTCTTACGACTTCGAACAGCACCTCTTCAAGCTTTCTTGGAGCGACTCTTTCCCTTTCCCCATGGTCACAGGAGCTTGGGGCCTTTAGGTCTCAAAAAGTTTGGCTTAGAGGTTTTGAAATCCCGCTCCATGCTTGGAGCCTTAAAACATTTCGCTCCATTGCTGGAGCTGTGGCTCCCTTTGTCCATCCATTGGAAGTCCATGGAATATCTGCCCGTGGGTTTGATTCAATTGTTGGTTGATATTCTCGACCCAACTTGCATCCCTTGCTCACTGTGGCTTGATGGTGGACGACAGTTTCTTTTGAGTGCTGGTAGCCTGGCAACCCACCTTCCTCCTGCCATGTCCATGCTTGGAACCACGGTCTCTAGCCTCCCTGGTCCATGACAAATGGACTACGGTAGTCCGAAAGCATAACAATCGCGCCCATCTCACCCATCGCACCTGTCCACCACCCCATCGGAGGGCCAAACTTCCCGATCGAATCCTTAGCCAGCCTACTATCTCTCTCTCTCTCCAGCTATCCCACCCCTTTCCCTCTCTGACACTTGTCCTTTCCCTCTCCCTCCCGAGAGTGCCACATTTCCCACTTTTTGAAGTCCTTTTGGCATCGACAAGCGTCCACCCTATTTTGACCTCCTGTCTCCCTCTCCTCACACCTCTTCTCCTTCCCTTCCGGCCCACGTGAACCCTCTCTCTCCCTCTTGCCACGTAGTCTCTCCGCCACCCCCCTCGCTGGCCTCCCACCTACCTTGTCCTTCCCGTGACTTCTCTCCTGGCAAGTCATCCCTGCCTCATCCTCCCATGCCCTCAAATCCTTTGCCACGTCTCCCATCATCAACCATAGATTCCACTCACCCCCATCCCGATGCAGTTGACCTTCCCTTGTTTACCCCTTCCAATGTCTCAACCCAGCTTTGGTCTGGCACATTTTTCTCTGCCTCTCCTTCTTCACTCACCCCTTCTCCGCCCCCTCCCTCTTTCTTGTCCAACCCTTTCCTTTCCTTCCTTCAATGCTCCCTTCCTCCATCCTCACCACCCTCTCTCCACCCTCTCGGCTCTGGCCTTCCGTCATCACTAGCTTGCCCACCAGACGCTCAAGCTAACGATCCAGCCCTCCATCTCGCAGTTGCAAGCCGTCCTTTTCTCCCACCAAAGTTGTCGAATGCCTTCAAAGATATAGAAGACTAGTTTTCATCTCCGAATGGAAGATCCTGTCATGACACCTCTCCATCGATTAATAGCCGAGGCCCCTTACCTTCTGCTAGGTTTTCCTCCCCTGCTTCTCTTCCATCGCTTTCCCCCCTTCTCCTCTCCTATACTCGCATCCCTACTCGCTCCTTGCATGTCGATATCTGCCACCCCACTCTTCTCTTCTCCCCCCTCTCTCCCACCCACCATCCTCCAATTGGGTTTTCCTTTATCCTTCTTCTTCCCTCCTCCCCCCCCTCTCCCCCTCTCTTTCATCTCTCAACTTTGCCCCTCTCTTCCCTCTCTTTCTCCCTCGATCCATTATTTCCCCTCTCTTTCTCCCTTCCTCCCTTATTTCTTCCCCACCCCTTTCTCGGGGGCCCCTTCACCTGCACCCCCTTTTGCATTTTCCCCATTAACCTCTCTTCATTTCTTGCCTGGACTCAGCCATCAACATCGCCCTCAGTTTGGTACGTCCCCTTCTCTTTCCCCCTCAGCCTCCCTTCCAAACTGTCTCCCCTTTTTTTTTTTGGTGAGTTTGGGGAGAGGGCCCCTACCCTAGGTAGGAATTGAGCATAGGATGTATCGTCTTACTAGACTCCCCACACTCTATCCCGGACGCTTCATCACTTTCCTTGGCCTCTATGGATTCAGCCTTTATAGATGTAATGGACCAAGCACAGGGGAATGTCACTTCAGGTCCTCAAGGTCATGGGCCTCCAATTCAATGGCCTTAAAGAGGCTCTCCAAGCCTTCCTAAAATCTAAAGTTTGCTCCAGCTCCAAGAAAAAAGGAAGAGGGTTCAAAGAAATTTCCAACCTTGTTTGCAGAATCAACTATGACCGGTTACCCTTGTCTTCCCTTGCTCTAAGCCCATCAGAATCACAAGCCACAGGGAGGTTCCACTTTGCTGCCCTTCCAGGTACACCAACCCCCACCCAAGTACCTCATGCTAATCCATGACTGGAATGTCTGGGGCCTCACCCCTAGGTTGGGGTGCTAAATCTCCAGGTTCCCATGCTTCTGCACTACCCAGACCTACATCAGACCATTGCCCCATCCGCCTGGATACCCATCTCGTATTGTGTAGCCCTAAACCGTTCGTTTCGAGCTGCTTTGGCTTGATGATCCTAATTTTATCCCTTTGGTCCCTCTTTGGTGGAATTCCTTCACCCCCAATCTCGGGGAGAGTTGGTGTCTGGCTTCAACAAAAAATCCAGCTGCTTTGACAGTCACTGATCAAATGGAGGAAGCAGCTCCCAGGCAATTGTTATTCCCGTAAAAGCTCCATTTAACAAGCCGTTCAGGGGTGGGACTCTCTTGAAGAACTTAGACCCCTCACTGAACAGAGAGACAACAAGGGAAAAACTTAAGTTCGACTTCCAAACCATTCTCGAGCAAGAAGAAAGCTAGTGGTATCAATGATCTCGTGTTAGGTGGCTCACGTTAGGGGACCTCAACACCTCCTTCTTCCACAAGATAGCGAATTGCAGAAGGCGAGAGAATTCAATAACTCGCATCAGAATCGGGGACAATTGTCTGGAACAGCCTTCTGAGGTGGAAGGGACTATTATAGACTTCTTCAAGCTTCTCTTCTCAACCCCTTTGGACCCAAACCCTCTTTGGAGGATCTTTCTTTCCTCTCCCTTCCGCCTGAGAAAGCAACTTGGATCAAACGTTCCTTCTCCAAGGAAGAGATCCTTAGTGCCATCCACGACCTCGGTGAAGACTGGGCCCTGGCCCTGACAGCTTCCCCATGGCCTTCTTTGAGTCCTTCTGGCCCTCTCTTCGGGCTGAATTTCTTGACTTCTTCAACGAATTTCGACAAGGGCATTCTCCATAAGGCTCTCAATGCCACCTTCATTGCCTTGGTCCCTAAGAGAGAAGGGGTCGAGGAGCTTAAAGATTTCTGGCCCATAAGCCTAATCAACAATACATTCAAAATCCTCTCTAAAGTTCTAGCCTCCCACCTCAGAGAAGTGCTGGGATTAGTCATTTCCCCTCAACAAGGAGCCTTTATCAAGGATCACCAGATCCTTAACGGTGCATTTTTCGCCCATGAATGTATCCATTCGAATCATCTTTCCAAAACTCGGGGCCTGGTTATCGAGCTAGATTGGGAGAAGGCCCACGACCATGTAGATTGGTCAATTCTAGATGAAACCCTTGCCCGGATGGGCTTTGGCCTCCGATGGCAAAAATGGATTCATGGCTGCATCTCCAATTCCCATTTTTCCATTCTCATCAACAGGTCCCCCAAATGCTATTTCCCCTTTTCCAGGAGTCTGCGACAGGGAGATCCCCACTCCCCCTTCCTTTTCGCTATAGTGGCTGACGTTTTCAACCATTCTATTCATCGCCTTTTCCAAGCTGGGATGTTGCATGGGTTCACTATCAGAACCCAAGGACCTACCATCTCCCATCTTCAATACGCAGACAACATCCTAGTCTTTTGCGATGCATGTGGCCCTATGCCCAAGAAGTTGACACCCTCCTACTCTTTTTCAAATGTTTCAAGTGGGCAATAGGGTTCATAGTGAACATGGACAAGACTAAGATGATGGGGGTGGCTCGCAATCCCCACATCATTCAGGAGTTGGCTGAAATATTGTTCTGTTTAGCTGACAACTTCCTGCCAACCTACCTTGGACTACTACTTTGCATAGGGAAGCCTAAGCTCAGTCGGTGGGCTCAACTTATCGATAAGTTCAACTGAAATTCGCTACTTGGAAGGGTTG
The DNA here is from genome assembly GCF_054954075.1 of Amborella trichopoda. Lineage (NCBI taxonomy): Eukaryota > Viridiplantae > Streptophyta > Magnoliopsida > Amborellales > Amborellaceae > Amborella > Amborella trichopoda. The sequence goes on from NC_142339.1 coordinate 46,784,614, forward strand.
ATTTCTCTCCTCGGCTGGTAGAGTTACCCTTTATTAAGGCAACTCTATCCAATATGCTAGCATACCAAATGTCCCTTTCCTTGTGCCGGCCTCAGTTAGATCTCCACTCGAGCAGCTAATGCGAAAATTATTGTGGACCAGTGATGACAATAAGCACAAATATCACCCTATCACCTATGCTAAATCAAGATTTTCAACTGGTTGGCCCTATCCATGAGAGTCCTCACAGTCGATCAACTGTAGAGAAGGGGTTTGTCTATACCTAACCATTGTGTCATGTGTAAGGCAGCCAAAGAGACAATTGCCCATTAGTTCATCCTCTGTCCCATTGCTAGCCATCTGTGGGGAGCCCTCCTCCAATTGTTTCACTGGCAATGGGTGACTCCCAGCACAATCCCTCGACTTTTTTCCTCTGTCCCACATCCCCTGGCCCAAATCAGGTATCCTACTCTGAAAAGTGGCAATAGCTGCCATTCTTTGGACCTTTTGGATTGAACGCAACCGACGAGTATTCCATGGAGAGAGTTCCTCCCCCCAGCTTTATTTGAGAAGATAAAGTCAGCTGTGATCTTTTGGGCATTGAATCAAGAACTTTAAGGGTTTCCTCGACCTTCCGCATGGATTGGGTGGCCATGCTCTATCTTAGCTGGCATCGAGTTTTCCGTGCTTCGCTGTGTCATCCACCTGAACCTGGCTTTGTCAAATTGAACTTCGATGGTTGCTCTCTAGGCAACCCTGGTCCTGCCAGCATAGGTGGGCTATTCAGGAATCATGAAGGCACCATCCTAGCCTCCTTCTCCAAACACATCGGCCATTCAGATTCCCAAACTGCTGAGGCACTTGCTCTCCTTGAAGGCCTTAAATTTTTTAACCCTTCATAGACCGATCACAGAAGGTTACTCTAGCAACATCCTTACCTCGGCCCCGGGCTCGGCATCTTGTGCCTGGCCTCTGGCCCTGATCTTTGATGAAACTACCCACTTAAGCAGGGGCATAACTTTGTCCCTATTTCATGGAGCCATATATGGCGAGAAAGTAATTCATATGCTGATACACTTGCAAAGGTGGGCGCTAAAAACATCAGCGACTGAGTTTTTTTGCAATCTCAGTCTATATTTTGTGCAGTCTTTGGCACTTTGTCCCTCATTTGCTGTTTTGTTTACACCCTTCGAAGCCTTTGCATGGTGCTCCCACTCAGCGGGCTGCCATTTTTGGATTGTACATAGTCTCCACTCCTTGGAGACTCAATTTTGTACTATTCTTTCCTTTAAATACAACAGTTAACTTCATCAGGAAAAAAAAGCTATGTTCATTATGATTTAGGGCTTCAGAGATAGAGAACAATGTTCACTATGATTATGGCTCAACAATGCGAGAGAGAGAGAGAGAGAGAGAGAGAGAACAATGTTGGCTATGATTAGGGCTTCACAATGAGAGAGGGATTTCAATTTGGGGGTTTAAATTAATGAATTATATGTTATAAATGTAATTAAGTTATTTAGAATATGTGTGTGTGTGTGTGCGTGTGCGCATGTACGTATATAATAGTCCGGTTCTTTGGAAGCAGGCCTAGGTTATCCACAATTTAGGCTCCATCCTAATCCAATATAAAGATTGGTTGTGGAATATCTTCTACTTCGGAACCCTGTTGCAGCTGTCCTGCCATTTCCCTGAAGCTCTAGAGTGTGAAACGATCTGAAGTTGTCCTTTCACCCTTTTACACAATAATAGCTCCCTTCAATTCTTGAGGGTAGGAATTTTGCTTATAAAATCAAAAATTCAAAAAAAAAAAAATGACCAAAGAAAAAGTTGATTTTGAACAAGTTGGATTTCATCCCCATAGAACCAAAAGAATGTGGTTCTGAGGGGCCTTGGATGGGTTATATACCCCACCAAAACCTTTTAAACCCCTCCTGGGGAGAGAAGACCAAATGGTCCTACTCGTGGGTTATATTTCTACCCTTGAGTAGAAGGCCTAACCAACTAATTGTGGCCATATAGGCTTGCCTCTATGTGGCCACCGGGGCATCATGTATACCCGCTTTGTTGTGCCAAAGTGGTTTGGCCATGGGCCACTACATCTTGTTGTGGCCACATAATGTGGCATGTGACAATATTTGATAATACTGCAGTAGAGTACAGGAGACTCAACTCAGGATGCTGAGATAACAAAATAGACAAAAAGATTAAAAACTGTCCTTTCCCTTCCTGAAAAAACTCCCTCTTAAGTTCATGAGATCTGCATGAAAGCTAATGATAATAGTAAAACATCGGTCCATCTGCAGGCTTGTTTATCTATGTTGATGTTTACATAAATATGTGTATGTATTTCTTTTGTTCCTTCCTTTTGTAGATGCCCTAGTAAATTAAATTTAATGGTTTTTGTACAGGCCCTAGATACCCCAAGAGAGAAAATGCCGGCAGATCATATTTCAAAGGTACTCTAGCTGGATGGCTCATAAATGATGAAATATCTTAGTGCTACTAGATGCTTACGGCTAAAGCTCGGATCTCATGTGGGCAGAACCGTCGGCTTTCTGTAATGTCTGATGTATTGCGTGAATAGTAAGTTTATCATTGTTTATTTTTATTTCAGCGTTTTTGATTGGCATAGCACATTCTTGGTGCAGCTTTGCAGTAATGCAATGAAGGAATCTTTTCTCCATGTAAGTCAAGTTCCAAACTGCCATACACTTTCCACTATGCTTATTATTCCTGTTTTGCAAAATATCCTTTATACCTATTTTGAAAAGTAATCATTATACCCTTCTTGAAACTGGAGAATTTGTTAGTATTGTTGAGATTTATTGCCTTTTTTTGGATAGTTCTTTGGAGATCGATTCAATGCCTTTGTTGGTAATTTCGAGAAATCATTTGGGAGCACGTTGAAGACACTACAATTGGTTGATCGAGCATCTACAGATGAGAAGACTACAGTTCCTTGCTTGTCAGAGGTCAAGGTCAATCCTTCAATTCCCCTGCCTTCTGCAAACATTTGCGATTCGGGTGGTGGAGTTGAAGAATCAGATGAAAATATTGCAGAGACTTCTATAAGCCAGCAAGTAGTGTTGCATGGGCACGTCAATCAGCAGCTTGTTCAGGTGGCTCAGAGCATAGATGATTTAAGGTTTAGACAGTCTGTTATGGGTACCTTCGAGAAGTCAGTAATTGAGCAAGCTCGTTCAAATGACCTGAAAACATGTGAGATTGGTCTTATCATAAGGCGTATGCGCTTGAAAGAAGCACAACTGGCTCTAGATTCTGATTCAAATTCATTGCAGAGGGTTAAATTATCTATGGATGTCTCGAAGGCATCCTTTAAAGAGGAAAAGTTGAAAGATCAGATGAAGGATTCCGGGCATGCAGAATTGATCAAGATGTGCAACGACTGTTTAGTTGCTGGTATGCTCATAATGTCAGCCTCCCTTGGATACGCTGTTTATACGTACTCATATGACAGGATCACTGAGGCTACTATGTCATGCACTCCTTCCTCCAAGGTTAGAAACACAGTATATCTTCTTTTCATTTAATGCACAAAAAGCATAGTATATGGATATCTTCTAACTGTCTATTTGTTTGTATGCATGCATGTTTATGTATGTAGATATGTATGTATGGTTGTATATCTATGTACGTATGTACATATGTATTTATGGTTATATATGTATATACGCACATACATACATGCGTAATATATATATATATATATATATATATATATATACATATTTATTGAGAGAGAGAGAGAGAGAGAGAGAGAGAGAGAGAGAGAGAGAGAGAGAGATTGATAGATAGAGTGTCTGTGAATTTTCTTTTCTGGCTTGCATGGATTTGTTGATGAAAATGTTATCTTTGGCAATTTTACTTTTTCTAGGGTTCATCAAAATCTTGGTTTCGGAATCCTATGGATTTGATGATTCCTCAGCTGCAATATGTGAGATGTCAATTCATCGTCATGAGCCGATTGCTCTTTTGCATGTTCATGGTTTTGGCTATTGCTTACCTTCTTCTCCAGCGCTCAGGTTCCTCGAGGCAAACCATGCCACTGACTTTCATTCTAATTCTCTTAGGGGTTTTCTGTGGTTTTGCCGGCAAGTTGTGTGTGGATGGATTGGGTGGAAGTGGGTATTGGTGGCTGGCATATTGGGAGGTTCTTTGTGCTTTGCATCTCTTTGCCAATTGCTTCACCCCAGCTTTATATTTTATTCTGAATGGCCCCATTGCTATATCTTTTAGAAAGAAAGAGAAGGTCAGGATTCCTTACTGGATTCGAGTATTTGTATTTTACAGTTGCATACTTGTGATCCACCCAGTGTTATGTGGTCTTGTGCCTTTTGCGTCTCTTCATGACTGGAAAGACCACTTTTCAACCTTATGGGCTCATCATTTGTATTAGAAATACGCCCCTTTCTGGCAGCAGGTTTAGAAATGGACTTAATGGGTCTACTTGATCCTCTTCAAGTCCAACTGGTGTAATTATCTTTTTTCTTATGATCGAGGAGTGTGTATTTTTGTTTGAATGGATGTGGTATGAATGCTGTAAATTGATATGAATATAATTATCTTTTTCTTATGATCGAGGAGTGCGTATTTTTGGTTGAATGGATGTGGTATGAATGCTGTAAGTTAATATGAATATATAAGTTGTTGCAATGAGTCAATTTTGTTGCTAAAGCATTGATTCAAAGTGGAAGTGAATAGAATTAGCATTTATCCTTATTTGTGGTTGAGGTTTGGAAAAGTTGAAGATTAGATGCATGTCATTTTAGTTGAGTTTCTATTATAAAAATTGGCTTGGAGTGGTCCAGTGTAAGGACTTCAAGTATGCATATATTGGAAATGATCTCTCTCTCTCTCTCTCTCTCTCTCTCTCTCTCTCTCTCTCTCTCTCTCGCACGCACGTGTGCTACTGCAAACATCCATTTGGATGATATCAACTGGCACAGCTTAGAATCGTCTGAATTTTGACATGATCAAATTTCAGCTTTGTCAGTTTTGATGAATAAGTTCAATCATTGTAGCGTGTTTGTTGGCAAACTTCCTATTGCTCATAGGAGACCTCTTTTTGTTTTGCTGTTGATTTTTCTCTATCGTTTTAGCATCTTTAGACAGTGATTGAACAATCTAGCATGAATTTCTGAAGTTGTTTGCTGTTCTTTGATATTCCTTATCTGGCTCTGTATCCTGCCAATCTAGTCGCACATCGTCTGGCTACATCTTTAACTACATCTGCGTTGTATATTCCTTGGAGTAGTAAGAGTAAGACAATGTTCATAGAATGCATTGCCTATTGCACCCACAGCAATGGCCTCCTGAGTCTTAAGCACAAAGTCAAAATAGCAAGGGTAGGTATTTTGGTAATCTTCAGCCCTACTTTTACCTTTTCTTATGATCCCTCTCTCATCACGTCTTCCAAACCCTTGATCAGGCCATCATCTCGTGCATTATTCAACATTATACCACCATTAAATGAAGCTACTTCCTCTTTCACACTCCTTGTTCTAAACCTGCAATTGAACCTACCTGTTCAATTCAATAATGAACACCTTTATAACCATGCTTCATTGGTTAATCTCTGCTGCTAATCTTTTCTGTAAACCTATGTGTCCTTAATTCAATAATAACCACCCTTGCAATCTCAGTCCTTGGCTAATCCTAGTTCCAAACTTGCAATTGTACCTACCTCTCGTCAATTCCTTCATAGCCACCTACAACCTTGCTTTCATTGATTGAATCTCCATAACTGACTCTCAATCTAAACCTGCAATTGAACCTACATGTCCTTAATACAGCTGTAACCACCCTTACAACCTTTACATTGTAACTTTGTTTCGATTGATTGAAGTATTCAATCTCCTATCGAGTCCATTTCTGATGAAGCTTTCTTCATGATCGAGAACCATTGCTGAGGATTTCTTGATGATCGACTGCTAATTAGGCTTCTTGATGACTGAGAATCATTGCTCAGGGTTTCTTGATGATCGATTGCTGACAATGATGTCTATTAATGGGAGAGGGGCAAATCCATGTCAATGATGATCTCATCATGGAGTCAACATCTCTTGTCCTGATCTTCAACAAGAGGGAAAGAGCTTCGATGACTTTGCTAATTGAATTCAAAGATCATATCACCCAGGTGTGAAGAAATTACGCAGATTGTCAGCAAGCAGGCCACCACCAATGTAGGCATGTCAAGTGGTGTAATGATAGATGGCCTGCTATCAGATTTGATCCCCTGAAGGAGAGAGTGATGTGAAGGCTTTGGAGTTCAACTTGGTGGAACATTTTTTCAGACTGAACCTGAAGTTTATGGTGAGCCGAAACACAGCCAGCCATTACGTTAATTGATTAAAGATTATATCCTGATCAAAAGCTTCCATAAGTAGTGACAGTGAACATATTAAAAAAAAAAGAAAAAAAAGTGCAATAGTAGGATGGACTATCCATCTACTAATCTCATGACGGATTGCGAGATCACTAATCTGCATGACTCCTACTTACACAAATTTAAGATGCATGTTTGAATCCATTAGTCCATAACCAATCAAGTTATGTGAAATAAGGACAACTTATTTATGTAGGAGCTTTAGGGCTGGCTTAGGACTGACAACAATAGTGCCTAAGTTCGGCCAACCTTGACCCATAAGCCCAACTAGGCCAGACGGGCTGGCCTTGTCAAGGTTGGGCCAAATATAATCAAAGAAAAAATGAAAGAAAAAAATAAGGAGAAAAGGGAGGGCCTGGGTCAACCTTATTGTAACCTGCCCGGCTCTCAGGCCACATTTTTGGCCCATACCAATTTATCTTAAGACCGGGTCCCATTGCTACTTTCAGCCATTGTGGTATCGTTTAGAACCATTGATATACTTTCAGCCATTTTGGTATGGTTTAGAACCATTGATATACTTTCAGCTCGGCGCACCAATCTATGAAATCTTAATTATGGGATGTTTTAACCTGGTGATTACCGAGGCTAGGTGCGAATCCATCAGCTTTATAGATACAAAAATATAAATAAAAACATGATTTCTAAACAAAACCATCGGCACTCTATCAATTTTTGGAAGGGTGCAGATGCACCCCTCTCATGGCTCAGATGGAACTACACAGCTAATTGTTCAAATTCAATGTTGTATTTTATTTTTTATTCGAAATTTATTTTACCTGAAACTTAAGGTGTAGATTCTTTTTTTATAAGTTATAGCAAATGAAACTAATAAAAATTTTATTTTTCAATAAAATAATTGACTAAAATACCTCTAAAGTTTTTAGGGTATGGTAGTCAATTTATTTTATTCAATTTTTATTTTTTTTATTTGTTGTGTAATTTTAAAAATAAATATATCCCAAATTGGACGTAAAAATAACTATTAAATTAAAATAAAAATAAAAACAAAATTAATTTTAGACCGTTAGATGTGGCATGGTTCAATATGAACAGTTGGAGGGGTGCTTGTGCTACAAGATGTGGACGCTACGCCATTATACATAAACACATGAACTCAAAAGAAACCTGTCCACTGCCAATGCAATGCACAAGCCTAACCAGTCAAATTATAGATGGATTTTAGAATAGTATATTTTAAACTTAAACAAACTATTATGATCAAGCCATAAAAGTTTGAAATTAAAAAAATAAATAAACTAAAAGACTTGTGCTACTCATTTGTATCTAATCATATTCATCATACATGGAAATCCCAAATTTTCATATAAGGATAACTTGTTTTATGAATATATAAGGATAAGTTGTTTTTTGAATCCCAAATTTTGGGAAGGGGTTGGGGTCGTGGTGGTAGCACCCGCATCTTAATCACCATATTGTAGTTTTTATTCCCACCACTAACACCACCCCAACCACTAGCACTTTAAAAAAGCTAAATCCTAATTTACTCGAAAAAACTGATAGGGGCATGTCTTCCCCAGTTAATTACCCAAAAAAAAATCCCAAGAAACTTGTTAAAAGTGAAAAGTTGTTCCTTTAATACTCGTTTAAAAGTGCACTTCTTATTTTACTTAAAAAAAAAAATACTTTATCTTAATCACGTACTTGAAAGGAAACCTTTTTTAAGCGGAAATTTCTACTTTATAAGGAGAGAGATCTGCAAGAAAACCTTGTTTATTATGATTGTAGTGTGAAAGGAGTCTCCTACTTTGAAAAAAGCAATTTTTTACTTTTATTTATTTATTTTATTAAACTTGATGCAAAATCAAATAAAATCGACAACCATTGTTGCATGATGATAACACATACAAAACACACATATTTGAAATATGGACGAGCAAGCAGCTCGTGCGATGCAGGGGCACCTAGGCGAACATAGAGATACAAGTTAGATAATTTAAAAATGAATACTGAGGTATAAATATAAATTTTAGGGAAAATTACAAAAGAAAAAACACCTCCAAAACTACACTTTCTATGCAATATATCTTCAACTTAATTTTTTCTCTCACTTTTTTTTCCAAAATATACTTTCTATGCAAAAACCTCCAACCAAAAAAAAGCCTAAACTATCCTCCCTTACTTTTACCATACCATGCCTCTCTCTCCTCTATCCCACCAAAATAGGGGGCTCTGGCATTATGTAAGTGCAGTCCGGTAGTCGCACTCTAACACTGTATAAACTTTGGTCTAGCAGCAAGGCTCCGGCACTGTGTAAGTACAGTCCGACAGTAGCACTCCAGCATTATGTAAAGTTTGGTTCGGTAGTAAGGCTTCGGCACTGTGTAAAGTACGGTCCGACAGTAGGGCTCCAGTACTATGTAAAGTGTAGTCCGGCAATTGAAAAGGGCGGTCCGAAAGTTGTAAAGGGCAGTCTGGCAGTTGCAAAGGGCAGTTCAGCAGTTGCAAAGGGCTGTCCAGTACTTGTGTGCTCCCGCAATATGATCGTGCGCTTTGGCAATATACTACTATCCAAAAGTCAACGTCAAATCTGTCAAAAATGATTTTTGTATACAGGAAGGGCGTTTCCGTCAAAAAAAATGAACTTTTTCCCTTGGGGGTATTTGCATAGAAAGTTTGTTTTGGGAAAAAAGCGAGAGAAAAAGTTAGGTTGGCTATAAGTTGCATAGAAAGTGTGGTCTTGGAGGATTTTTGTAATTTTCCTTAAATTTTATGTGTAGCAAAAAAAATCTTTTCTGTCCAAAAAAAGAGAGAAAAATTATTTGATTTAAATTGGAATTTTTTTCTTAGGATGATGCGAGACCTAAATGTAGAGGCAGTTTGGCAAATTTATTTTCTTAGAAATAAAAGTTACGATTGTTTATATATTTTGGACATAGAAACATTATTTTTGAAATAATATAGAAAATAGGTTTTATAGTCAAATTAGGGCCTTTCCCCCTTTTAGGATAACATGGAACACAAATAAATTTATTTTTTTGTCTAAGTTAGTTTATAGGAATACATTTTAATTTGAACCAGTTTTTTTATTTTTTATTTTATTTATTTTTATCTTTTGAAGAGCATATGAAGCCTGAAAGTAGGCGTCAAATATATAAGGGATAGTTTAAGAATAAGTTTTTTTGGATATATTTTTTTTAAGGCAGCTCAGCATGGGATTCAAATCCCAAATTTAAGATGTAGCGTCAATTTTTCAGAGTTATAGAAGTTTCACCGATCATAGTCCAATTTTTCTGCAAACTAATAATGAAATGAGAAGACCAAGACCTTTTACATTGGATGTTGCTCAATTAATTCTTTGATTTCTTAATATTAGAAGAGATTTGTTAGGAATAGGGGTGGCAATAGGTTGGGTCCGGCTGGACCCGGACCTAGACACGAGTAGTATTCGGGTCCAGGTTTTGGACCCTGACCCGACCCATCAGGTCCAAAAGTTGGACCCATACACATACTCATCGGGTCTTGAGTCTATCCCACTAGGTCCTGAGTCTGGTGGGGTCCATTGCCACATTCACTATGAGCTTCTTTTTTTTTTGCCTTTTTTTTCTCCCATATACCCATATTATTGGCAACAATGTCACAATCACCTGCCATTAGATTTCAAGTGGTCTAATTTGTCATTTAGTAGCTAAATATGACTACGAGATCTTATTGTATATAATCCTTAATACACCCAAATGAATAGGGCTTGAAGTATATTATCTCCAACAGTTTACGGGTATGGGTCGGGTACATGTTGGATCCAATCGGACCCAGACCTAAATGGTGTCCGGGTCTAAGTTTTGGATCTGGACCCGACCCGTCGGGTCTAAATGTTGGACCCATACATAGACCAGTGTCGGGTATACCTGGCAGGTCCCAGGTCGGATCTGGGCCCATTGCCACCCCTAATTATAAACAAAAACAAAAAATATCACCCTACTGCTTTAGAAAGAGTTGAAGAAGGTGACCAAGAAAGATAGAAAATTGAAATGCTTAATCATTTACATATGGATTTCTTTCGAGAGAATTGTTTTGGTGTGAAAATGGGAGGTATTCGTTTTAGAAATTTGCTATAACAAGTAGCTAACGACTTGGAAAACATGGTGATTGAAGGTGAATTAAAAATGACTATTTTTTCATTGCTGAGATCCCTTGGTTTTCTTTCCAATGGCCTTTAGTTAAGGATGAATTGTTAGTTATGATAAAAGAGTTTATGGAGAGGAGTGCATTGAATAAAGGAATAAGCTCAACTTATTTTGCTTTAATCCCTAAGGAATATTCTATTTTAAGTACATTGATATCCGACCATTAGCCTGCTTACTAGCCTCCATGAAATTGTCTCTAAAGTCTTCTTGTGGGTGTTGTTTCAAGTTAAAGTCTTCTTATGGGTGTTGTTTCAAGGTAAGACATTGACAGTTGATAAGCATATGAAAAGATGAAGAACTCCTACCAATATTTATCTTTTATATAACGAGTGATGAGAGTAGGAATCATTTGTTTCTTCATTGCCCTTTTACTTATGATATTTGGTGTGGTTGTTTAGAAAATTGGGTATTACATGTTCTTTCCCCTAAATCCACACTCAAATTATTAAGTATATAAATTTTGATGGGTTGCCTGGCGGGGGAGTGTAATTTTTCAGATTGTGGGAGATATGATTAGAAAGGAATAGGCGAGTATTTGAAGGGGTGACAATGGAACGGGTAATGGTGCAAAGACAAGTTTGACATACGTTTTGGAACTCATTTTCGATAACACATGAAGGTTTTGATGGCTTAAAGGTGGACATGGAAGTGAATATGCCTAGTCTTATGATACATAGATTTGTTAAGACGAGACCGAAAGGTTAATGGGAAGCTGCAGGGATGGGCAATTGAACTTTGACGACAGTTCATTGGGTAATCTGGGACCACCTGCTGCAGGGGGTGTTGTGAGGTATTCTAATGTGAGACCATTCTTTGATATGCCGAGCCATGTGGTGATAAAACAACAAATGAAGTGGATATGTTAGCGGTACTTCAAGGGTTGAAAATCCTAAAGGAGAGGGGTGTTTAGTAACCATATATCATTGAGGGAGATTCTTTAATTGTTATTAGTTGGTGCAACTCTATTTCAAGACCTCCGTGGAAATTGAGATCCCAGTGGTTGGCTGCTATGGAGATTGTGAATGGTTTGTGTGTTACGTATAGACATGTTTATAGAGAGACCAACAATGTAGCCAACTCTTTTGCTGGGAGAGGTGTTTATTTACAATCCCTCCTTATATCTGATACTCCTTTTTTTTGAGCTTGTTGTAATTCCCCTTTGAGCAATAAAGTTATGGAACATTGTCAAAAAAAAAATCTATAAAATCGTAGCTGAAAGGCTTAAGTTGGTGCTTCCCCTCATTATTTCAACTGGTATTCATCCATAATACATTGATAACATATAATATTCCAATTGCTCAAGAATGTACCATTTTAGATTGTTGATTGATGCACTAAGTATTTTATTAAAGCTACATATAGAGAATGCTTATCATCAAGTGGATTGGGATGTCTTTTAGAGATTATGGTAGACATGGACTTCAGGAAGAGATAGGAGGTTTGGATTAGGGGATGCTTAGCTAGTGCTCACTCTTCTATACTCATTAATGGGAGCAAAAAAAGTTTCTCTAAAGCTTCTAGCGGAATTTGATAGGACGATCCTCTTTTGCCTATTTTGTTTACATTAGTAGTCGAAGCCTTTAGTATGATGCTACGTAAGTGGAAGGGAAAAGCTGGTTCAATGGTTTAAAGGTTTCTACCAATGGTCCATATATTTATCACCTTTAATATGATGATGACACTTTGATCTTCTCGAGTGTAAGTATTATTCAAGTTCTAATCATTAGAAGGTATTTGAGGTGTTGTAAGTTTGTAGTGGGATTCAAAGTACATTTAGAGGACACCTCATTGATAGGGGTGGGATGTGAGTGTGACATGGTGTCTTCATTGGCTTCTTATTTTGATTGTAGTGTGGAATAGTTTTTTATTAAATACCTTGGATTGCCTAAATCTCATGTTAAGTATTTGTTGTCTATAATTCATTTTATAGTCAAAATAAATGCAACATGAGAATAAAATGAATCTCTCTAACTCTATTTGTTTATTTTATTATTGTATTTACTTAGGAGCTTTGATTTTTAAAAGAAGCTATACGAACAAATTTAATAGAAGATGTTATTAGTATAGAGAGAGAGTTTTAGTAGAATTATTTATTTGTACTACTTAGTAGATAGAGAGAGAGTGTTTATAGAAGTAATTTCAATAGATTTATTAATAGAACAAACTTTGTAGAGAACGAGAGATGTGTTGTTAATACAGCGAGAGAGACACCAAAGTTGGAGGAGAGAGAGTTATATTACGAAGCAATAAGTAAAACGTACGAAAGTGAGAGAGAGAGAGAGAAAGAGAGAGAGGGAGAGAGATGCTAAGGTTGTGGGGGAGAGAGAGAGAGATAGAAAGATGCCAAGATTGGGGGGCGGAGAGAGAGTTATATCACATATCAATAAGAAAGAAGTGTGCACTGTGTAAAATATAAATGCTAAAAAGAAAAAAAAAAAAAGATCCCACATCGGGGTTCTAAGAAGAAAAATGACTTATAAAATATTAGCCGTGTGTGGAGTAGGTACTCGCATGCGTGAGATGGTGAGCTTGGCTCACATTGCATTGGAGTGCTCACACGACATTGGAAAAATGTGGTGGGTGATATTATTGAGTGCACGATTTCCCATATTCTTCTTTAAAAAATTTAAAATTTGTACAAGCTTCAAAAAAATTTCAAAAATCTCTAACACGTGGCAGCCTACTATCAGCAGTCTGACAAAGCCAGTCGACTATTGACAGGAGCGGTCATTTCTATCAGAGAGCCAGCCGGTTCAAGGGTGGAGTTGTCTGGATCCCAATATATTGAAGGATCTTGATCGATGTCAACCATTCCCGATTCAGATCACCGAATTTCAAACCTTGGTTAGAGATATTGAACAAATGATGAGAAGCTTTATGTAGGAGTTAGTTGATAATGGGAATAATTATCACTCGGTTAGGTGGGACAAAGTTTGTACCCGGAAGAAGGAAAGATTGTGAATAAACATTGTTAGCAATGTGGTGTGGAGATCTTTGCAAGGTGCAGAATTCTTACGGAGGTAGGTATTGATAGCCAAGTATGACTTAGATCGGCATTCTCAAAAGATTAGCAGTGTGATGAGGGTTGTCTATATCACATCTTTGGAAATGTATTCTATATTGAATATCTTTAGTAGAACGAAATATACGATAGTTGGTCAGCAAGGGAAACAAGGTTAATTTCGGGCATCACAAGTTGATAGGAAATAGAGCCCCGAAGATTTGTTATCTATAGCTTTTCGATAAAGTTATTCGGCCTTTTGTGAAAGTTAACAAGGTATATCAATATCATAGTTCGAGGTCATTTTGGAATATAGTGTTCCTACAATATGGTATCATATGTGATTATTTAGCAATTGATATGATTATTAAAGGAATTGGAGTTCCTTACCTTTCAATTGGTACTGAAGATAAGGTGGTTTGGGAGGTTTAAAATGATGGCCTATTTTCGGTTAAGTCGGCATATCATATTCTTTTTCATGATTGAGTGAGATGGGAGCAACTAGTATTTAATAAGATTTGGAAATGACCTATTCCCCATAAGGTAAAAGTTTTTTTTGGATTGTATGAAAAGGAGTATGGTTGTGGTCAACATTTGCTTGTTCTGCAAGGAGGATGAAGAAGTGGGTGACCATTTGGCCTTGCACTGCTCCTCTACTAAACACATTTGGGAATAGGTTTTTCATAATGTAGGGATTTCTTTTAAGTTGTTGAGAAAACACAATGATATTATTGAGTAGTTGGATGTTCATGGACTATTGAAAACTAGTAATACTATTTGTAAGACTTTTGAGGAGCTTTATTATAGAAGATTTGGTTATAAAGAAATAGAAATATAAATTTTGAGGGGCTTATATTCCATGTGGAGAGAATTAAAATTAATGTTCTTCACACTTTATGAGGGTTTCCAAAGTAGGTGTAAATCTCAATTTGGCGAACTTGATGCATCAGTGGTGTATGAAGTTGATGCTAAAAGGGAGGTGGTTTCCTCCAATGTGGGATGTATAAATTTAAATTTTAGTGGGAGTTCAATTGGAACCTTAGGATAGGCAGGAATAGGAGAACTGGTAAGAGATTTTGAGGGTTGTTAGGATATTCCATTTTCTGGTTTTTGTGGAAGTACTACAACAATTAGGCATAGTTTAATGCTCTATTACAAGGCCTAAGCTTTTTTAGGAGAGACAACATGGAGGATTTCGAATAGTGGAGGGAGATTCTTTTATGTGTCGTTTGGGTTCCTAAATAATTGGGATAAAACTTGGATGATGATGATAATGATACATCTCTCTCTCTCTCTCTCTCTCTCTCTCTCTAGTTGACATTTGTTAAAGAACGAACCACATAATTAAATGTACAAAACGAAACATTTTATCCCAAAGATTATCATGTACACATTTCTATCCACACTACAAACTCTATTCAATGTTATCCCAAAATTACATTATAACCAAAATACAACATAATTTGGGATAAAGGAAGTTCACTTTAATCAAAACAAAATCCAATTGTGCATTTAGCATAATGATCCTTAGGAGGGCGTGATGTTTATAATATTTGCCCACATGCGATGTTCCTCGATAAGCTTAAAGTCAATAAGATTTCATCAACTTATGAATTGGTCTCAAAATGGCTTGTTAAAATCTAAATAACTTTTGAGTGTTTTTTTCTATTTTTAATTAATTTATAAGGACAACCTTTAAAAGATAAGATTGACATTTTCTTTTCAGAAGAAAAAGAAACAACAAGCACAATTTATCATGGCAAATTACAATAGATCAATATGAGCAAAATTGAATAAAACTATCCCCAAAATAACCAATTGTGCACTTAAAAATGTGTAATAATAATTAGAAACCCAAAGATACAGTTACATGTTCACTAATACAATGTGAATATATATCTGGTATAATTGGGACAAGCATACACGATATACTGTCTCTCACACAAAATTTCAATAATTACAGGAAAGAATAGCTATGAACTCACAAAAATTAGACAATCTCAACCAAAACTAATAAATAAAAATATATAACTATGCTACTGAATCATACTAGTAAGATGATAAATATCACCCTTATTCAATTGTATATTTTTTATCAAATTCGATCCAAAATATAGTGGATCTTTTATGAAACAAGTCAAAGACATTATAAACAAATTTTGATCTCCTTATAACAGACAATTGGAGCATTTTGGTCCAAATTCGCCATTGTTTAAGCAACAATAGAATGCAACAAAGAACTACTTTGTTTGGTGAATTTGATACAATCTATACAGTGTCCACAATCAAGTTATAATAACATAATGTTTGTTTACTTGAATGAAAAAAATTTGTTGATCAAATGACATTATTTGCATTAAAAAATTAACTAAAAAATAGATCAAAGAGTGTTTGATCAACTGTTGTAACAATAACATCGTTGACAGTAGATTGATGTTGTTGGCTTTGTTTTGGGTGTAAGTTTTCAGCAGCAAAAGTTACAATATATATATATATATATAAATTCTTCATTTTACTATAGCTTTCCCGCTCAAGAAATGGGGCACTTATCAATCGCCCCCGAAAGAAGGTTTTAGTGCTTGTAATATGTCAATTACAATTTTAGCAAAATCTATATTTGTTTATAGTTACTAATGTATGACTTATATTTAGGAGAATTTAACCTTTTTTTTTTTTTTTTGGAATGTAGATGTCTGGGCCTACAAAATAAATGTGTGGGGCCTAATGCATGGAACACTCTCCCCTCAACCAATGATCTAAATTAAGCCCTATATAAAAAAAACCTTTAGTTTTACTCCCAAAAAATTTCAATGCTAGATTTGATTCAAAAACTAGATTTGAATCTTCTAAAGATATAAATCTCATATTTTTGGTAAATGTTGTTTGAAAGCATTAGGATAGAGTTCATGTTTTACAAATCTTGTTTCCAATTTTATTTACTTTCAATTTCTAACATGCTTACATATTTATTTTCTTTTATTGTTTTAGATCTATGTACATCCTTTAATTCTCTGCATTGTTGTATGGCTTTTTTTTTTTATTCATTTACTTAATTAATCATGGTAATTATATTTTGCTTATTTTTTAAGTTCTATTTATTTCTACTGAAAACTCCGAAAATTGCTTTTTATTTTCTTAGTTATTAAGAAAATGCATGATTTTAGCATTTGAAAGTTAAAACAACAAAGTATTTGGAAGTCACTCCAACTCTTTTCTCTCTCTAATTCCTCTTTCCCTCTAACCAGGTTTTTTCTTATAACTTCATTCGTTATCAAACTTATATATCTAATCGTGTTATTTTCTTTCCAATCATTTTCTTCATCTATCGAAATCCTTTCTATCTCTAATTGTGTCATTTCTATCTCTAACTTCCTTTCTTTGTCTAACTCATCTATTTGATTATACCATTTATTTCTCTGACTCCTCCTTTTTATTGGGCCTTTTCTTGATCTAACTCATCTTTACATCCTCTCTCTCTCTTTCTTGTCTCTCTCTAGCCTTCCCCTTTCTCTCTCTAACTCCTCTTTCTAATCATATGTTTTTTCTCTAACTCTTCTCTCTAATCATGCCTTTGCTTTAACTCTTTTATTACTCTATTTGTATGACTCTTTTATCTTTGTAACTCATCTCACTATCTCTAAATGTGTCATTTCTTCATCTAACTCCTTTCTATCTCTCTCTCTCTCTCTCTCTCTCTAACCATGTCATTTTTTTTGACAAGGATAATTCTATTTCATTAAGAGTAAAATAATTACATCTATAAAAACAACTTAAACAAAGAGAACCTCGAAAACTATGTTATCTAAATGGTTTCTCATTTGTTTATCTATAAACATGCTTGAAAGATACTCTAGTTGTACACAAATGTCTATAATATCCATCCCTTTCGATCTAAGGCTCCATGGTATTCTGGAATCCTTGTTGCACCAATTAACAATGTTTAGAGAGTCTCCTTCAATATAAAATGTAGTTGACCTAAATATGTGCTGCATCAACTGGAAACCTTGTAACAATACTTCAAGCTTAATATAGCTTGCAGTTGTCAAACCACAAGGGCTAGATAGCACATGATAACTTCCTTATTTGAAACCCTTATCACCCCCCAAAGCCTACCTACCCTGGATTGCCACACGCGCTACTATCAAAGTTCAACTTTAAAGTGCCCTACACAGGAGGCTGCCACCTACCCTAGGGTCTAAGCTTATTAACCTTCTGCTTGATCAAATTAGAAAGGTTAACAGTAACATCTACTTTAGAGATATCGGACCCCCCCTTTATGATATAAAAATAATTTCAAATATTGTGTAAGAACCTCCCAATGAACAACTGCCTTTGAAATTTGCCAAACCATCTTCCTCACCTTTGAGAGATTATAAAAACTCAAATATTCCAAGATTTTCGATTAACTCTGAGGAATGGCCATAACTATCCCCAGCGATCGAAAAATCCAACACCAGATGCTATAAGAAAATACGCAATGTAAGAAAAGATTATTTCCATTCTCCTTATCCTCCTTACACAAAATACAAACATTAGCCAAGATTCTGCCTCTCTTCATAAGGTTATCCACTATTATTGTTTTCCCTAAAAAAAAGTTTTGATCTTTACATGAATACGCTAGTTCCCTTTTTTATTTAAAGATGGGTGGTTCCATCTAAATCTGTTATAGAATAACAGATTGTAAGCATATTTAACACTAAATTCTCCATCAATCTTAGCTTCCTACACTAACTCATCTTTCATCATATGTGACAGTCAAAATCTTTGAAGGCTACTTAACAATTCCGAGTATAGCAGAATCACCCTATCAGAATCCTATTATACAAGATATTAACATTCCATCCCATTGTCTCACCTATAACTTCGCATACACCATTTACCTTAACCATAGGCTGCGAAAACATGTCAAATAACTCAACATATTGAAATTTGAGAGAACTTTGTCCAACCCACTTATTGTACCAAAAGTAAATCATATCACCTTTACCAAACACCCGTTTTAAGAAATTTTAAACCAAAATTCTAATCCCTAAAATGCCTTTTCACATACGAGATTGATCCCCTACCTGACTAACCCTAGATATCCAGTGAGAAGAGTGGCCCACCCCATATTTTGCCACCAACACTTCCCTCCACAATTGGTCTTCATAATCTATAGATCCCCACCACCATTTAGCCAAGAAAGCTTGGTTGACAAACTTTAATCTTATAATACCCAGACCACCATCTTTTTTAGGAGCACATATTTTCCCAATTTACCAAATGATACTTTTTACAACTCCATATTATCCCCATAAAAAAATCCTCATCAATTGTTTTTTATGTTTAGAAACTGAGCTAGGCATAATAAGAATTGACATTTGGTAAATACGCAAATTAGACAAAAAAGTTTTAATAAGAATGACTCTACCTCCCATAGACACATGCTCAATTTTCTAAAGATCTAGCTTAACATGACACCTTTGGATGATGGGATCTCATATTGATTTTAGTAACTTTGTATCTGAGATTGGTACCCCCTAATACTTAATAAGGAAGTATTCAACCTTACAACTCATTGTTTAGCCAAGATACTCACCAAGTCTAGGGAACAGCCTACTCCCACCAACGAAGTCTTTTTAGAGTTAACCCTTAGCCCCAAAGACATTTCATAACACCTCAACATTTGCTTAAAATTTTTCACTTGCTCTAATTCAGCATTACACAAATACAAAGTATCGTCTGTGTATTGTAAGTGAGAGATTGAGAGACCATTCTTGGAAACTTTGAACCCATTGAACTATTGTTTGAATTTTACACTACGACTCATTAAGCTAAATGCATCTGCTACCATAGCAAAATAAAAAAAGAGATAATGGGTTGCTTTGTATCAACCTTCTTGACGCTTTGAAGAAACCGTTGAGGTTCCCATTAACAAGGACAAAAAAGTAGGCACTCGATAGACATCCCATGATCCAAGATCTCCACCTTTCCCCAAAACCCATACAACTCATTATTTCCAAAAAGACATCTCACTTTACATGATTATAAGCTTTTTTCATGTCCAGTTCAATAATAATCCATGGTTTCTTGTTTAATTTTCTTGAATGTATGCACTCTTGCACAATCAAGATACTATTACTAATAACACAATATTTGATGAAAGCGATTTGTGGCCCCAAAATGGCATGGTGTAGAACCTTCTTAAGCCCTCTCAGCCATCACCTTCGCAATGATCTTCTACAAACTTGTTAGCAAACTAATTGACAAATATCATAAATGCTAGGAATGGATAATTTTTTAGGAATCAGAGCTATGAAGGTTGCATTTATATAGCATCTCCGCTCCCAAATAACTTTTAACTGTCAATAAAACATCAACCTTGATAATATCCCAAATTTTCTAAAAATAGAATAAAAGGAACCCACCTGGGCCATGAGCCTTATCCCCCAGTAAAGTAAAAATAACATATTTTAATTTCTCCCCAATCACCATCCTTTCCAAGTCCATAGTCATTTCAGATGTGGACTATTTGAAACGCACTCTATGGAATTTCACGCGAAAAAGCATTTCACTAGAAAAGATTTTCTGAAAATATTTAACAAACTATATTTCCTAACCTTCCATATCATTATCCTCCACTCCCTCAAAAACAATTACCTAAATGTTATTATATCTCCTTCTTGAGTTCATTGTTGGATGGAAAAAATTCATACATGCATCCCCTTCTTTAAGCCATTTAACTCTAGAACGTTGGCTTTAATATATTCCTTAAGCATCATATTTTCATGAAGAATATGCATAACTCGCATTTTTCTCCTCCTCCTCTTGTGAAATGGTATGTCATCTATTTTGAAATGCCATCTCTATTACATCAAGATGGAGCATAGCTCCATTCACTCTATTTTAATGTTGAGTTTTTCCTCATTTTTCCACTGCAACAATCTATATTTGATATTTAAGCGCTTTTTGTGATCCTGATATCCATACCACCCATAGACTATTGTATTGCACCAAGTTCTTTTAATGAGCTCTACCACCTCATCCTCTTCAAGCCAAGCCTTTTCCAAACAAAGAGGTTTAGGTCCTCTTAAATTATTGCTAGTTTGCATTAGGATAGGCACATGATCAGACAAGATTCTTGTCAGGGCATTGACAAGAGCCAGAGGAAAAATGGACTCCCAACCACTTCAAACCAAGAATCGATCAATTTTACTCATGATCAAATTATTGAGGCAATTATTTGACCACGTGAAATGAGCCCCGTTAGTAAATCTATCAGTTCATTGCACAAAATAAAATTATTAAATCACCTCATGGAAGAGTTAACTCGGGCTGTCATAGAAATCTTATCGGACCACCTTATCATATAAAAATCCCTCCCACACACCAAGGTAAATTAAAAGAATTAGAAATTATTGTAATTTCTTCCACAAAACCTACTTTT
Source organism: Amborella trichopoda (assembly GCF_054954075.1). Lineage (NCBI taxonomy): Eukaryota > Viridiplantae > Streptophyta > Magnoliopsida > Amborellales > Amborellaceae > Amborella > Amborella trichopoda. Next base: position 46,805,577 of record NC_142339.1, read on the forward strand.
TAAGCACAAATGTTCGAGCCATATACATTAAAAAAAAAGGAAAAAAGAACAAAAAAAAAAGAAGCCCATATGAAATTATTACAAGGACCCTCAAAATCTCCTACCAACAGTCTTTCTCTTTCTACCACGCCAACACGACGAAAAAGAATATCCCAAAAAGTCCATAGACTCCAAAAGATCTTATAGCATTTACCCCAACAAAACCAACAGAACCCGAACCCCAAATTTCTCTCACACTCCTACCATAAGGCCTTGGGAGCTTGGTTTCCTGCAACATTACAATTTCAGGTTTTAACTACCTTACTAACAATAAGACTTTATGTTTTCTACATAGCTCCTCAAGTTCTCTTCCATTCCACCTAAGGAACTTCATAGGCAGTGGAAGTTGATCCAACATGGGCAATGGGGGCATAATCAGATACAGTCGAACTCTCTAAACTATCTTCCACATTAACTATCACATTGTCTCTCATTCATAATGATAGTACCACCATTGTTCCTCGAAGCTTTTCTAACTGCATTCCTCGACGAAGATTTTGTAGGTTTTGCCAGGGTTTTGGCAATACCTTTTCCTTTTGCCCTAGTTTTTGCATTCTCCTCGCTATCACCGTTCTCCTTATCTTCACCTTCCTTTTGCTTCTTGGATGTTTTGTAATGCTTCTTCAACACCTACAACACCTGACTAATAGGAACATCAAAAGACACCCCATATCAAAAAACATATCCTCTAGCAATTTGTCATCATCCACCATCTGATCAGGAACTTTAGGCATTTCAGCTTCTTTTGCAATATCTTAGTGGCTAAACAAAATCCACTTCTCCTTCTGATAGCACCTCTAAATCATGGCAAAAAGATAAGCACTTGGACTCTGATATTTTCTCTATGGTGACATTACCATCACCATATCTCTACCCCTACACCATATCATGATGTTCAATCCACCATCATCATTCAAGACGATAACGGGGAGTCCTTGTATTTCTGGTGGTACACGAGATTGCCCATCATCTTGTTACTTTTGTGTTCTAGAGTCTCACCATTTTTAGTATTCTCCCTAACATATCCCAGTAATACGGATCCTTAAAATAGTACAACAAAAATTTCACTAAGTCTATAACTTCTTCCTCTAAAAAGACCCCCTTGGCACAATTGCTCGATTGCAATCGAAGCTTCCTTCTTTAAAACCCCTTACTACCTGTTGTTCTTTCCTAATTAGAGAAGGCGAGAAATTTTTTCCAAGGTATCTAACTAAGGTATAATTAGCATACCCACCGCTAATAGCTTCCAATTGTACTATACCTTTCTTAAAAGATCCCACTTTTCAGCTTCCCCTCAATTTGACCCCATATCCTTATCAACCTCACTTATGGCAACTTTCTTATCCGCTGCCTTCATAAGTTAGAAATACCAAATACCCCTTGATAAGCTCCTTCTTATTAAGATTAAGATAAGAATTTTTATTCGACATTACAATTATCCCATGAAATTGATATTGAATAAGAGGAGTCAACACTCGACTGACTTTCAATTTTCCTATTGACTGATATCCATACTTTTTAAATTTTCAAATTTGAAAATGAATGCCCCATCCTATCTGTTTGTTTATTCGGCTCCCTTCCAGGTGTCCTGCCCAAAGTAGAATTTGAAACCCTTTCTCCTTTAGCCATGACGATCCTTGAAGCTCGACCTTCATCTTTATGTCCGACAATAATTTCACCTATGACATTCTTTTTAGATCCCTTATTCATAACCAAGTGCCAATTATCTTGCACAACAACTACTTGCATACCTTCCTTTACCATATTTTTCATAGTATTTTCTAGCGTGATGACGTCCGCCCTCTATCCTTTGAAAGTAACATCAATAGGAAAATCATCTGAATTACTATTAAGTCTAGCTTTTTTAGGAGAAGGCAAAAAGCATTTATGTTAACTCTTATTCTAATAAAATACAAGTCTTCACCTCTAGTAAAGTTCCAATCAACATTCACAAAATCACCACAAGTTACCCAAATATTGAAAACCCCCAAGTTCCAGGTATGTAATGGAACTCCCCAAAATGTCACCCATAATGAGGTTTTTGGAATAAAAAATACATGAGAATGAGGTTTTCATAATTCCAAGGATAACAACTTACCTCTCACCCTCCAATGCCTTATGGATAACACCTTTCCAGCATATAGATTGGAATGAAAATAGAATATACACCTATTATTGCCAATCCTCTTCACAACCGGCTCACATGGTAAACTCCACGCTCTTTTTGCCCAATTTTGCAAACCAAAAAGGTCATTTGAGGGAGGAGAGAATGAACCTACTATCAGTGATTCAGTATGTTTGGCCATGTCTCCACAAAAAGTCCTTTCATATGACAAGGCTTGGAAGCCATTATTTTCCTTCGACTCATCATCACCTTCCTCCATATTAATACTCATTTTTCTCCCCTCCATCATATTGGTTATTATTCGACAAGCACCCCACCTCTCTCTCTCTCTCTCTATATCCATGTCATTTCCCTCTCTAACCATGCCTTTGCTCTCTCTAACCCCATTGTTTCTCTCTCTAACTCCTTTTATCTCTCTACCTTGCCCTTTCTCTAATTCTTATCTCTAACTTGAGCCCTCTCTTTCTTTGACTCCAATTTCCTTACATGCCTATTTTTTCTCAGACATATATTTCTTACCCATTCTCTGTGTAATTCCTCCATCAATTGTACCTTTTATCTTTCAGACTTCTATCTTTATCTAACCATGTTGTTTCTCTCTCTCACTTAACCTTGGCCTTTAACCTTGGCCTTTCTCTCCCAAACTCTTTTTTTCTATCTGATCTTTCTCAACTCTTCACTCTTTCTAATTATGCCCTTTTTTCCTCTATTTCCTCTCCCTCTCTCTTAACTATACATACTTGGATTGACAAATATTTGACTTGAAAATTCCTTTTTTTTTTTTTGTTGAATTGATATATCCAAGATATGGGGCTGAGCATGATATTGTATCTCTCATGGAGGAATCAATGAGTATCAAAGTTATTCAAAGCATCACTTCCCGAAAATATCAACCTAGGTTTAAGATTCCTAAAGATCCACATGGTAATATTTTTGGGATTGAGAAAAATGCTATATAGTATTTCAAATTAGAGTTTCCAATGATGTGCTCCTAAGTTTTTAATAACTAAATAGAGTGGTATGTTTTAGTCCCATATTAAAGAACAATGTGAACAAAGAAAGTCATATATATGAAAAATTTCTCATGAGTTATGCTAATGGAACAAATGAGAGAATGTGGGTCCATGTGCGTAGCATGTGAAACGTGCGACCAGTGCACAAAGGCAACACTTAGCATTGGTGCCGATGCATAGATGCCCTCTGCCCATGCATAGGTCGGCTCATGGCTCGCTTCAATTTTACAGATGCGACTCAAACCTGTAAAAGTGCATCGGACGACTGAGTGTGTGATCCGGTAGCTATGATACTAGTCGTCGTGTGTGTAGATATGTGTCACTTTGTTCAAATGAACAACTACTACTAAGAGTTAGTAACAATTAGGCATTATACTCCCCACGAGATTTGCTCTCTCCCCCAAAAAATTTCTATTGTCTTTCTCGCCGTAAAATTCACTCACTTCTCTCTCTACTTAAAGAACTCCGATGATTCGCAAGTTCTCATAGTCTGAGCAGTAATGGGAGAGGTTTCTGATTTTCTATTTTCAGAAATCTTGAGGACTATTTTGCCCAGATTAACTTCTTGCACACTGAATTATATTAGTAAGGGACAAAATACAATCTTGAGAGAGAGCGCTTTTAACGTGGCTATAAATAGGAAAATCCACCATCTCTATTTGTAATAAAATGCCTCACCAAAATTCTACAACCCTGTTTCACCCATCCAAATTCGAACACCAAATGGGGGTTAACGCATTGCAGATCAAAATTTCGTGTAAGAGATGCCTAGTCAACCTTGCCGCCCGTATAGTACGATCTTGTTGGCTATGTTTATTAAGTGCATGGAGTAATTCTTGAAAGTTTCATATTAATTAAGTTGGCAACTTTGTTTCCTCCAAATTGGTCCAAGTTAGGAGAGTTCCCTTTTGTCAACCTGTGGAGTAATTTAGGAGGCACTTGAATTTTTTTTTTTTTTTGGGAGAAGTCATGAAACACCTCAAATCTTCTTCCAAAAAGTACTTTTGGTATCGGAAATCTTCATGACGGTTATAAAATTAATTTTCAACGCCGACAATAAAATTTGAAACTAAAAAAATAGTACAAACCTTACGGATATGAGAACATTTATTTTTAAGGTGAAATGGATGGTCTAGATGATTTGTTGCAATATACACAATTTTTAGAATTTGAAATCCTAAAGTTTTTTGCACAACCATAATGTTCAATCTGAGATGATCAATATAAGAGATTTTCAACTCTTGAATTGCAATTTTTGATGAAGTTTTGAGGTGAGACTTTACTTCTTTTGATAGGGCTGCAGCCCTATCAAACCATTTCCCGGTCCAACGTAAACCGCCTCAAGTGGTGCAGAACCGTTTTGGGGGTCTCTCGTCATGTTGTGTTTCGAGATAAGCGGTTGTTGGTATTGGAAAGTGGATATATGAATGCGATATGTAAATAAAAGGAGCAGTACGCCCACACACTTACGTATATATTTGATTTGAAGTCGAAGAGAGAGACAGATATAGAGGGCGAAAGAGAAATAGAGAGAGGGAGAGATTGTTCATACGTTTCTGCAACCCGTAGAAGAGGTGGATGAACCCTGTAATCTCTGGATTCCGCAACACTCTCTGCTCTGCGAAGGCTTTTGAAAAACCTTCACTGATTCTTTCAAGGTTCAAGCTTATTTCTAACCCTAACTTTACTGGTTCAGTTCTTTCTTATTTCGTGGTTCTAGGGTTTAGAACTACTGCGGATTCATTGTTCCGTTGATTGAGCACCTGATTTTAGGGCTTTTGTTCTCTTCTTCCTTGTTTATTTGCTCTATTTCCGGATTCTCCTTGCGTTTTCTCTTGAATTGTATTCCGGATTTTGGTTCTGGGTAATGGTTGTGGAGATGAGGGATATGTGGTCTAGGCGTTGGTTTTAGGGTTTTGGTTGTTCTGTTGATCCTTCCTTTTTAGGATTTTGGGTCTTTGGTGATTGTAGGGTTTGGTGAGGACACATTTTTTGCAGGGATGAGTGTCGTCAATCTTTTTGATGGGTGTAGAGTTTTGGGCCAGCTTTTTTATTTCCTTGTTTGGGCAATTCAGTGCTGAACGCTACAGACTTTTGGTTTTTTAAGAGAGACGACTGTGTAAATAGGTTGTTGAGTGGGGTTGTTCTTTTTGGCTTTTATTTTCTCCCCATTTGTAATGTGAGCCACTTGGAGAGTCAGGGTTTATTTTGACTACTCGCTGATGAAACCTGTGACTGCATCTCGAGAATTGTGGACACAGTAGAAGTAGTGTACAGAGGGTGATTATCTGCTGTTTCCTTTTCCTGGTGAAAAGAGAATACTAGATTGGAGGTTTTTTAATAGGAAACCAAATAAAATTGAGACTTTGTTCTTATTTATGTCAAGATAGAATAGGATTCATCAACATAGTTACTGATATGGTATTGCTGATATTGTGGTTTTGAACCATTGGGACATGGTATTTGAACGTATATCGTAATTTTCTGGTCTTTTTGGGAGAATTCTGAGTTCATTATTCTTTTGTGTACGGATCTCCAGAAGTCAGGCAAATGTGTTCGGTTGTCCTGGTTAACAGGTAGACTGTTAGAACTATTCTTTTTGGCTTCAAGGTCATGCCTTGACAATGATACAGCTATAAAATTGAATAGTGCTCTGAAGGGTAGACAGAAATTTTGGATTTTTAAGGTAGTATCAGTAGAGATAAGATTTTTTTATCATGGTAAAGAAGCGTTATGGAGAGAAATGAGCCAGCATTGGTTCCAGAATGGTTGAAGGGTTCGACTGGCGGGGGATCAGGGAGTGGTGGGGCGACCCATCATTCTTCATTGTCTTCTCTATCAGGTACTATATTTTGTGCTTTATCCATTATTTTTCTGGTTACTTGCAATTACCAACTTATCAAAAAATATACTGAGTTTGTGTCTTCCAGCAGATGAGGCATCAGGTACAATTTCCACAAGGAGCAGATCATCAGGTATAGGTGTCGGTGATCATGACAACCCTCGCTTTCCAAATTTCATGGATAGAACTTCTGTTTTGCATGGTCGCCGGAGTTCAAGCAGCAATTCTGTGCACGACAAAGATATATCCACATATTCTAGGTCATACAGTAGTTTCTGTAGAAGGTACGATGGAGATCGGGATAGGGATTGGGAAAGAGACATTGATTCCCGTGATAAAGAACCATCACTTTTTGGGGACCGTGATCATGTTGAGGCCCGAGGAAATTCTAGTAGTATTTTTGGGCATAGGGTTGAGAAAGAATTTTTGAAGAGATCACAGTCAATGGTTTCAGGAAAGAGAGGCGAAAGCTTGCCTAGGAAGACGGGAAGTGACATGGGAAGCCTAAAGAATGGGTTGCTTGTTGGTGGGGGTCTCATGAGTAGCATTAATAAGGCTGCATTTGAGAGGGACTTTCCATCTCTAGGAGTTGAAGAAAAACAAGGAATGTGTACAAATGGTGTTGCCGAGATAGGCAGGGCAACCTCTCCTGTTTTAACTCCTGTGGCACAAAGCCTTCCTTTGGGTACATCCTCTGTTATTGGTGGGGATGGATGGACTTCAGCTTTAGCAGAGGTTCCTGTTATAATTGGAAACAATGCTTGCATGCATTCATCTGTTCCACCAGTCATGCCTGCAACTCCTGTTTCTTCTGTGGCTCCAAACTCAATAACTGGGCTCAATATGGCTGAAACATTGGCTCAAGCACCTACACGATCGCGTGCACTTCCCCAGGCAAGTAGATAGAGGCATATTTTGATTTGTTTTGTGTTCAAGCCGTTTGCATCTTATCTTTTTTTATTGCTTGGATGCAGCAGTTGCAAATTGAGACTCAGAGGCTTGAGGAGTTCGCAATCAAGCAATCTAGGCAGTTGATACCCATGACACCTTCAATGCCTAAAACCTTGGTATGTGTTTCGGCATTATTTGTTTTAATACATTTTGAAATCTAATTACCTCTTAGTTTAATCACATGCTGCTGAATGAAATAGTTCCAATCCTTATCTCATACACGAGGTGCCAAACTAATGGCATAACTGCCCTTATTTTTTATTGAATAAGAGCGTAACTTCCCTTCTTGTGGAATTCTTTTTCTTTTTTCTCTTCAGGCAGTTAATGAGTTTTTCATTGAGAAAATTAAGGGCTGTAGCTGTGAAAGCTTTTTTTATGAATATGAACTTTTGTAATGCCTCAGGAAGTGCTTGTTGTTACAATAATGCCTTACCTTCTTACTCTTTTCTTTATTTGCTTTGGAAATTTTAACTCCTCTCCGTTTGTATGGCTTGTAATGATCGTCAATCATATGGGTTCCTTTCTGACAACGTTATTTAGGGAGAGATGTAGTGGCAAACCTTCTCATTGTAATTATAGTTATATTGTTCTATTCATCATGGCATATGGCAGAAATATGTGGACCAGTCATGGATTTTGCAGATAATGCTGATGTATTTTGCTGATAATGCTGATGGATTGGTTTAATGTGTACCAATTGATTTAGATAGTTAGCTATTGCGTATGGTTAGCTATTGCGTATGGTTAGCTATTGGGTAGAGTTGGAGGCTTGGAGCTGAAACTATTCTAGCTGTTGTTATGATGTGTTCCTTGAGACCGCTGCCCTGCCAATTCTGCGCATTTGTAATAGGTCATGTATGATTATTATAAATGATTTTGTTCTGCCCAATCCATAGTTTTCACTCACTGTAGCCTTTGAGTATTTGGAATTTTATGCTTCTTGTCATAGTTCCCTTTGATTTTCTCTGTCTGAGCTTTCTTTGCCCCTTCTGTCCATCTTGCAATTGTTCCATGCCTTTTCCTTGCACTTATAAAATATCCATTGTTATCATGGTTAATGATATGGGCACTGTTCACTGATAACACGAAGTGATATGTGCAATCCCTTAATGGGGTGTTTGGTGTGGCTTTCATAGCTTCAAGAAAGCAACACACCAGTGTTCATGGACTCGGCTGAGTAACTTGGTCTTGGCCTATGGCCGAGGCGAGCTCTAGGGGCCAACTTGTCCCATGAAGAAGTATTTTAAACTTATAATGTTTTAAAAAATCTTTAATATAGACTTAAAAATGTGTTTTTATATTTGTATGGTTTTCATGTGATTTGGGAACTTTTGATTATTACATACTCCTACATTTCAATTGTATATCAAATTCTTCAATAATCCATACTTCATATACTTTCTTTGACTTTTAAAGACTTTCAATGATGTCTATTACTTATTTTACTTTTTGCTGATTTTATATTGTTTTTAACAAATTTATTCTTTGAATTTTTAGCGTCTTTTTGGTCCTAAACACGACTCGATTGAGTTATCGGCTCGGACCAAGGCCGAGTTTGAAAACATTGCAACAGACTTATGATATGTTTGGATGCCACCTCAAACCATAGTTGGGGAGCATTTTCTGGATTTTTTAGTTTGTAAAATCAAATTCAAAGTTATTAGGAAGATGGCCTATGTGGATGCCCCATTCAAATAAATCTTCATCCAAAAAAAAGTTCTGCAAGCCACAAACCAAATCTTGGCCTCTTTCATGCATTAAAGGATGGACCTAGGCTGTGGCCTCTCTCTTCCTTGTTTCTCACTCGTTTTCCTCTTTTACTCCATTCTCTTTCCCATTCCTATTTGTAATGAAACCATGACTTCTGCAACCAAAGTCTGCCTGCACTCTTTCTCCGTGGCACTTTGATTTCGTAATGCCAGAGGGAGGGGGGAAGTGAATTGGGGGTTCCAATCATTCTTTGCTGCATGCAGAAAATTCATTCGCCAAGCTGGTCTTTTCTCACCTGCAACAATCAAGAACCTTACCATAAGGAAAAACAAGCTATTGTAGAGCAGTGATTCATTCTTCAAGTTTCTCTTTCCTCATCTGCAACATCAACAAACAACTCTCATTGAGCTCAGAGCTAAGATGAAGGGAAAGGCACGTTTCTTATTGATAGCGAGAAACACATGCACGTTCAATCAGGTTTTTTTGGACCTTTAGTGGACCATAAGCCCATGATATTGAAGCTTCCCCCATATCTCATCGTTATTGCAAATAGAAAAAATACCATTAAAAATATTTGATATGAACAATAACATAGTAAAGCTTAGTTTTCAAATGGCTGTTACATGCCTCTTCCTCCTCCAGGAAATCCCTAGTTCTCAAAATGTTCTCTGGTTACAGAGCACTTGTTGCGAGTAGTATTGCTTGAACTAGATGAGGAAGAATCACTGCTGCTGATTCTAGGAATGGTGTTCACTTGACTTACCATGAAAACTGAGCACATCAGAGAGAGATGGTGAAGGTGTGGGAGAGAAGAATGATAGAAGGGAATTGAGAGAGAGATGGTGAAGGTGCTGGATTGTAGGCAGAGATAGAGAGTGAAGGGGATTGATAGGTGCATGTGAGAGAAACGAGGAGGTTACAGACAATTGAATGATTGTGAGGGGTTGAGTTTTTGTAGAAAGGGGACAATTTCTGGTGACTCTTGGAGAATTTTAAAATTTTAATGAATTTCACTAGATTTCAATATGGGCTCACCGGTTGGTCAAAGTGGCACTCAAACTACCCTTGAGCATGGATTAATATTAATGTTGTTTGTGAAATTTAGGAAATGGCCTTCTCTCAGTCTAGCTTGATTACCAGGCCGGGTTCTTTGGGGAGGTATATGGAGTGGATACACTCATGAGCCACTAACACCCCATCGAGAATTTCTTTCTCTTTGACGAAAGCCTGTTATGACCTGGGATAAGACCTCTCGAATACTTCAGAGATGATCTTGTAGGATGAATTTATAAGACTAGTTTGGCGGAAGTCCTTGAGCTCATCCTCTCCTTCCACTTTAGGAATCAGGTAATGAAGGTTGCATTCATTGCCCTGTGAATGACACCTCTGGTATGGAATTCCTCGAATAATGAAAGAATATCGCGCTTGAAGGAGTCCCAGAAAATTTTGAAAGGGGCAACTGGGAACCCATCAAGGCCAGGGGCCCAATCCTGGCCTAGCTCATTGATGGCCTTCTACATTTTAAAAGAAGTGAAGATTGAAATTCAGCTGTAGCCAAATAATTCCTTAATCTGAAAAGGGACTTTTCCTAGATGAGGTTAAACCTGTAATGACAAGCCATTTGTGCTGCAACCCAGTATAGGCCCACATTTTGTGGAGTGTATGTGAAAGGGGCAAACAAACCCATAATGTCCTTCAAATCCATGCTCATCACTTTTTGTCATGTTTGAGAATTTCATTTTTTAAAAGAAATCTTTGAGAATGCTGGAACTTCATGCTTCTTCTTGTAGTTATCTTTGTGGAGAATTGGAAATTAGTCCTTGCGATCATAGTTTCTCTGCAGATAAGGGACCATTAGAGCGATCAGATGTAATTTTGAAATGCATGTTTGTTCTATGGGAACATCTTTATTTAATGAAGTCTTGATGTATTAATATAATAAGAGAGTAAAGAAAATAATTACTTGCACGAATTTGATAAATTATGCCGTAACAATAAGCTGTGCATGCTTGAGGCAGTGGTTGGTGGCAAGATTGTAGAATTTACCAGCTTATCTCAATGTATGTGCTGAATCATCCAGACATCTTTCCCAGCATGTTATCGGAGCATATGGAGTGCCAAACTATGTTTTTTTTAAGAATTTTCTAGAAAAATATTCTTTTTTATTGTGTTGATTATGAGGTGCATATTTGCTGATGATGGTTGTCTAATAATATGCTTTCACTAAAACCTGAGCATCTTTCCGCTTGGATGGTAGTGTATCCTTTTTACTTTCCACATCCCAAAGGTTTGCATCATGGACAGTTTTGGCAAAGTTTTATATTGGCTGCCTACCTAATACAACCCACCTCCTTAACCCGGGCTTGGGATGAGTTAAGGGAAAGTTTAAGGTCCTCATCTTTCTTTGACCACATCCCACTGGTTTTCAATTAACATAGTTAGGACATATTGATAAAGAGTGAGCATGCAATTGAGTAGATAGTCCAGTATAATTAGGTTGGACTCCAATGAGTTTCTGAACAGTTGGCTTCAAATGAGGAATCCTGTTTATGGCGCACACAAAGGTCTCCACGTAAGGTCTCTGTTTTTTTTTTTTGCGATTATAATTTCTGGGGAATTATTCTGTGAGAAACACTTTTTTTACTTTTTAACTAGAAATTTCTATGGAGTTTCCTTTTGCCATTCAAATGTTTTGACTTCTTTATGATGTTCTGCATTTAAATTGTAACCTTGATGTGTCAGTATATAAATCCAGGCTTTCCTTGAATAATTGTGCAAAAATGTCATATTTTTTTCTCTCACTTTAGAATATGGTGGGATGGAGATATTGTAGATTCAGAAAACATTATAAGATTGATATTTGGACCTACGGTAGGAATTTTAGAATGAAAGGATGGCTGTTTAGCAGACTTGCTTGTCTCACACATTGTCTATGTCTTTAAGTTAACTTTATAGCCAGCAAAATGTGGAAAGATGTGAAATTCAGTTTCCTGTCTACTTATCAAAATGAATTTCAGTTTGCTGTTGGCAATATGTCTTCGTCCATAATCCTTCCTGCAGCTCGTTGGAAGAGTTTAAAACAGAAAATGCAAAGAAAGAGGGGAGAAATCTAGAGTTCATTGTCCATTCTGTATCAGGATAAGTTTCCTGCTCTCTGGAATCTTCTTGCTGGCTGCTAGTATTCAAATCCTGGACAATAGAATGAACAATATGAATGCTGCAATATTGCTCTATTAGTTTTTTGCATGAATAAAGTTTTGGAGCTAGTTTAGGAGCATTCGATTGTTTTAGAGAGATGACGTGTATAATTTTCAGTGGATACATTAATCAGCATGAGAGGGATAGATGATATCTTTATCAATGGTTGTTTGAATAAGTTCAATCACATGCATTGTAAATTCCAATAAAAAGTGTTGCACTCATCACTGCATAGAGTTAGTTCGTTATTCTTGGTAGACAACATCATGAGTCTTTTTACATGGGGCAACATCCACCCTGATACTGGCAAGATGTTTCTTGAACCTGTTTATGCCCCCTTTTGTATCCTTATCACAAAACTTGCATCTTATGCAATTTTTATCATTAGGATCTGGGTTATAGCCATATTTCCAATCGGGATCACCACTCCTAATTGATCCCGAAGAAGACATCTAAAAAATAATTCAATTTACTAAAGCAATAAAAAAAAATCACTTACTTTGAGTTTTATTGCTCAATTTTCAAACTTCCACCTCAAAGATGGTTCTAAATACTCAAAATCTTCTAAAAAACCCCCTAATAACTTTGCAAAACATCAAAAAGTAAATCTAAGATCAATGGGTGATGTTTTAATCAATTTTTGTTAACTTTGAGAAACACTTCGATACTAAAAAATTCACCAAAAACTAGTTTTTTTGGGGCTTTCTCTCTCTAAAATTGGCTCCCAAAAGTTTTAGGTTCAAATGAACCTAAAACACTAATTGTTGGCTCTTTAACACACAAAACAAAGAGACCAAAATTGCCCCCACCGAAACTTATTTCCGCCCCAGGACAGGGCGCTGCCTTGGGTGGCCGCCCAAGGTCGACCACCCAGATTGGCCGCCCAGGGTCGACCGCCCAGATTGGCCGCCTAGGCCTTGGCGATGCGCCCAAGCGTTTTGGACCGCCCAGGCGCTGGGCGGTTCGCTTTTTGAATCATTGGCCACAGTGTAGCCATAGTAGAGTAATAGTCATGCAGATGCAACTGATTCTTGATCAGATTTTTAATGTGTTGCTTCTTTGGACCCCATTTTCATTCTGCTTCAGATGCTACTATTCTCCTTTAGACTTTCATACTCATTCTCTTCAATGCTTCACTTCAAATAGGAGGCATAGATTCATGCGGTAGGTTGAAATATATGACATTATTTATGCCGTTTCCATTTTTTAAATCACAATTGATATAAATTTGTGTAAACTGGTAATATCTGCGAGTGTAAGACATTCGAAGACTACCTAAAAACCAAGTCTAAGACAGTTATGTTATGCTCATCAGTCACAACTTTTGAGGAAAGTAATATGACATTATTGATTTGTTGAAATTTTTGTACATCTTTTGTGGGTCTTGGTTTAGAATGTCATTCTTGTTTGCTAATTATTTATTATAATGGTAGTTGTAAAAAATATCGATGATAAGCCTCGCATATTTGTGCATTATTCGGTTTATTCCTTCTTGAGAATGTTGCAGGCTTTGTGAGGTTAATGAATATTTCCCAACAAATCGGAAACAGTATCCAAGTGCTTCATAATCAACTATGTAGACTTTTTTACTTCTTTGGATCTTTTTGTTTGTCCTGATGATAGTCTTGACCCCAGCGATTATAGCTGGATGTTGATCATGTCATCAACACAATATTATTACATATCTTGTGGTTTACCTCATCAACTCAATTACATGTACTCCAGTGATTAGACCTGGAGGTTCATCAGTTCATCAACACAATCTTTTCATAAATCTTGCGATTTTACATGTACTAACTGGAGATTCCTGTAGGAGATTCTTTCACTACATTGGTGAGATCCATAGACATTGGGAGGATAATGCTAGAATGATGATGATTTACATACTGCAAATGTTTAAATTATGAATCTTAAAGTCCTATGTCATAATATTGTCCATGTTTTTCACACCTCTGTTAAAAAATGGAACTCGGTCCCTACTTGGATAATGCCAACCCTTGGTCAATTCCTCCACCTTTTTTTTTTTGGATCAGCAAGTTTTTTAGCTTGGGAAAAAAAGGTATTCCGCCAACAATTGGATCCATGCTCAATGAAAGACACACCTAAATTTGGCCCCAACCCAAGCTTTCAACAATAACACTCATTCATGTGCCGAGTTGCATCGAATGAGTCAACATGCCTTGGGTTGAGTTTCTGAATGCTGGCTCACTATATGAAATAAAGCATCTAATGTAAATCCTCATTTAGAAAGTTTGCCATGATACATGTTAATTGCATTTGCGTTATTGAATGGAAGACTAATTGTTTTTTGTCATTCATAATCACAACTTCAAATTTGAGAATATGCCAATTAGATGTTAATGTTTGGAACCTGTTTGGGTCCTAGGATTTGCATATCCCGGATTCAACTTCAATTTAGTCTCCCATCCTGGGTATGCAAATCTTTAGAAGGGCTCATATCCTGGATATAACAATTCACCAAAAAAAAAAGCTGGGATGGCATATCCAAGATATGCTAATCCAATGGAAATCATCAATTGACGTGCTGAGGGGATTGTTAGAGAGAGAGAGCGCAAAATTAGGGAAAGGATTTAGGGAGAGAAAGACGAAGGAGATAGAGAGAGAGAGGGCACAGTTTGAGAGACGACATAGTTAGAGAGAGAAAGGGTACTGGTAGAGAGAGTGGAGTTACAGAGAGGAGTGAGAGAGAGAAAGGCATGAAGAGAGAGAGGGCACAGTTGGAGAGAATGGAGTTCGAGAGATGAAGGGAGTTTGCAAGAGCCAAATTAAAGAGAGAGAGTAGTTAGAGAGGGAATTGATAGAGAGACAAAGGAGTTAAGAGAGAGAAAATAGTTAAAGAAAGAAATGACGACTAGTGAGAGGAGTTAGAGGGATAAAGGGCATGGTTAGAGATGATTTAGAGAGAGAAAGGGGCACAATTAGAGAGAGTGAGAGGAGTTCGAGAGAAAATGAGAAATAATAGACCTTTTATAATTTGAGAATAGAATGAAATTAGCATATTTATAAACATGTGAGCCAAACAGTAGATTTGTAAAATTTCCTTCAAAATCAGGGGATTTGTAAAACCTGGATTCCATCCATACGCCTTGCAAATTACATTTACTTAGTATCCATGACTTGGATCTCAAAAACATTCATATCCAGCATTAGTTATTAAGAATTATGGGAATCATGAAACCACATTCATGGGAATTATGAAACCAACTTTAATAATCGCATGTTTTTAGCAATTGCCACACCACACCACTGCTTTGCAGTGTCTCATGGGCACCAACATGACTGACAGAGTCCAAAACATGTTGGAACTCTTTGGTACGCTGTTCAAAGAGGCATCAGGGCATGGCACCTGTGTTAGACTATTATTCCATATAAAATAATATGTTGTCTGTATTAAATTTCCTTATTTGTTACACGTGTGTGTGCTTGGCGGAGTGTTAGCGTATATAACAACTCTACTAGAGATATTTCGAACTCAGGGTTGAACTTCTACAAAATTTATATTCACTCACATCTTTGGAGGTTTTGACACACAACAACAGCTCATTGATGGGAGTATTGGGGTAACACTGTCATTTTTCCATTAAAACATGAACAGTCGTTCAAATTCCTTTGCTGTTAATCTATAGAGATTGCAATGACATCCTATTTGACCTTATACTAGGAGTGTTTCCTCCCATGCTCCTGCAAGCATATGAATATCTTTTAACAAAGTTCTGGTTTTATGCATTTTTCCTTTTCCAAGTGGCAATGGCCCTTTATGCTAGAGATGAACCTTTTTTTCTTTATAGTTAAGATGGGATGTAATTTTTTTTTAGAATGTTACGAAGAAATCTCTATAAGGGTGTAGATTGGGAAATTCTGTGTTATAACTAACCATCTGACATGTATCCCGTTCTGTTATATGCTACATTGTCCTTGTTTCTCTGTACCTGATGATCTGTAACATCGGGCAATTCTTCAACATGGTTCTTGTTGTCTTTTATGTAGTTATTATTATCATTATTATTATTTGTTGGAGAAAGGTTAACTGTGGTATTAAATATCATAGTGTAGCACAATAATGCCCATATTGTGCCCCTTTTAGATAACCCACAAGATCGGGTGCTGTAATACAAAATGGGGTACAGAAATAAAAGAAAAATGTAACGAAAAAGAAAAGTTTAGCCCACAAGATGTAGGCTGTTACCTAAGAACGAGAGCAAGAGAAGAAAGAGAAGTGAGAGGAGAGGAAGATTGGGGGAGAGGAGAGAGAGAAGAGGAAGGTAGAGAATCTAAGTTACAAAGCATGCTGGCTGTGTGCGAATGGAAGGTCCTTCTTTGGCCAACCTATCTGCTGCTGTCCTCCCTTTGAATAATGTTGAATATGACCCAAAGGACCATGCAAATAGAGTAAATATGGTCAAAGTAATGGGGTAGCCTTCAAGGGGGTTGAGTTTCCTGGTGATCCAAGATGACGTTACTAACAGTCTTCCTCCACTAAAAGGGTTTGGGTGTTGGCGGTGAAGGTGGTCTTTCGCTTTAGGCCCCCTAGAATGGCTATGGCTTCAGCTGGCAGTCCTAGAGCCTGCCCCAATAACCTTAGTGTCCCGGGTTCCCATGAGAGGATCCATCTATATTTATCTTCAAATTGCCCTGTGAGTGAGGGACCTAGCTCACCTGAGGGGGAGAGGGCTTGGGACAATATGGAGAGGAAAAGTGAGGAACCCAAATTGCCACACGATGGCATTCTTTTCGACCATAATACTGTGAGAGCTTTGGTGTGGTGAAGGATAGATATGAGTGAGGGACCTAGCTCACCTGAGGGGGAGAGGACTTGGGACAATATGGAGAAAGTTGTTCCAATTGGAGAGGAAAAGTGAGGAACCCAAATTGCCACACAATGGCAATCTTTTCGACCAGAATACTCTTTAGTGTGATCAAGGATTGATGTTAATGGTTGTCCTCGAGCTTGAAAAGTTTGTGAGTTGCCTCAAGTTCTGTGGATAGACCCATTGCAGGCCAAAGAGTTCCACAAGTTGCACCGAAAGGCGCGAGATAACCGGGCATCGTAGAAGTAGGTTGGTGACGTTCTCCTTGCCCTGTTGGCATGTTATGCAACAAAACAAATCTTACCAAAGTTTGGATTGGAGGCTTGTAATGGCTGTAGCGATGAGTAGAATGAGGCTGCCGAGAAGACCCCATTCGGTGAGGGACCGCATGCAAATGAATAATCCTCCTTAGGAGTAACAAAGAAAGAGTTCAGAGTTTGTTGTAGGGCCGAGAATTGTTGAGCTTCGTTTTCAGATAAAACCCTTCTAAGTAGTGGACTCCATACCACCAAGCTGCCTGTTCATTCCACATAGTCACTCACATGAGCAGATCTGTCTAAGGCAAGGGAGAAGGCCCGGCTACTGTTTAGCTAAGGTTTGGGTAACTATCCACAGGTCCATCCAAAATTTCATGCTGTTCCTTACCCTACTTTGAATCTGGTCCTAGAAAGGACGAGGGATATACTCTTGGCCATACTGATCAAAGCTCCTGACTGTCTATACTTGTGGAACTTTGGGAACCATCCATCCTCGCCGCACCTATAGTTGCTTCCACTACTAGCTTCCACAGTTGGGCATCTTTTGTCGCATATCTCCACAACCAACCTAATAGGGCGATGTCTGTTTGTCTCTTCCTCCTTATCCCTAGGCCACCAGCTTTTTTTGGCTGACATAACTCGTTGCAAGCTACAGTTTGAAACTTATGTCCTCCTTTCCCACCTTTCCACAAGAAATTTCATGACAAACTCTTATTCAGGATGTGGAACGTCGACATAAAATAGATAGAAACATTTGCTGGAGCTGCCTTGATGAGAGTTATCCTGCCCCCCAAAGACAGAACCTGCCTTTCCAATTAGCTAGTCTCTTGTGGAAGTTTTCTACAACAGTGTCCCATTGGTTTTTCCTCGATTTCCCTATGCATATACGCAACCCCAGATAAGTGGAAGCTAAGTTTCACTAACACGTTCTAAATGGCAACTGAGATCCCTCACCTCTTGTTTCAACACTCTCACACTGAACATCTTTGTTTTTGCAAAATTGGCTCTCATTTCAGTGGATAGCTCATAGCATCTCAAGAAGAGCCAAAATTTGTAGAACTGGTTTGGGCAGGCATCTATGAATATTATAGTGTCATCAGGATATATGGGACCCATTATGCAAGGACCGAAAACCTTGGTGGGTTCCTTGATCAAACAGTTTGGAGATGGACCTAGAGAAATGCTATCCCTTAATAGCGAACAAGAAAGGTGAAACTGGGTCCCCTTGTCTCAATCCCCTAGTTGCTGTAAAGTAACCCTCTAGGGCCACATTGATGAGTATGGAGAAGGATGGATTGGAAATTCAACCGCCACCTGAAACCCGTTATCTCCTGGATCTCATCCATAGTTAACCAATCAACATGTTCATAAGCTTTCTCCCCATCCAGTTTGATAACTTGACCTCTCTCTCCCGATATATATTTCGAGTGAATGGCCTCATGGGTGGTGATGAAGGCCCCATCCCAGCCACAATGGCAGGCTGAGATTGGGAAAAAACCTTCCAAATGACATTTTTTAATCTTAAGACCAAGGCCTTGGTGAGGATCTTATAGGGGAAGATTAAGGAGGCTGATCAGCTAAAATCTCAGTTTTTCTGTGCCTTCCATTTTGGGATTAAAGGAAGGAGGGTGGAGTTCAGCCCCTTGTGGAATCATCCTCTTTGGTAGAAATTCATTGAAGAAAAGGAGTTCATTGAAGAATATGTCTGCCAACCACAACTTATCCATATGCTTTCTTCTGCATAGTTATGCACTGGGTTCATTGAAATAATGTAAGCACCTCGTACATTGATATGTAAAAATATGTTCTTCAACAATTTCTGATTTAAATTTTGTATTCTCAATGGTTCCTATTCCTGATTTTCCCTTAGTATCTTAGGTGTTTCTCATAACTAAGCTGCTGGCAACCTCTATTACAGGCAAACTATATGTAAGGTATTCCCCTCAATTATCAAAGTACACAAGGAAAAGATCTAATACGTACTCTTTATATTTTAGAAAAAATTAGGTCATTGAAGGTCCTGATCATAAGCTCTTGTTTGACTGCTATTCACAAGGCCCACTCATTTTCGAAAAGGAGTCCATTTCGTCCAAAGCTGGACAATGAATTTCCACGTCATTGTTAACAACGTAAAGTGCGTTTGAAATACCATAACTCTTGCCTTAGTTGCATTTAAATTCATTGTGCTTTTTGTTGTCTAATCTCAGAGTTTGAAAATTCGGCCGTATGGCTGCCTAGGCAGCCAAGAGGCCTCATCGGAGTGAATTGGCCTGGGTAGGCACCTTATGTGGACATGTACCTGGACCTAGGCGGGTGCCTTGGCAAAAAAATGAAAAAAACAGAGGTAAAAAAAAAAAGATTATTAGATAAAGAAGATCTTTCTTTCTCTACCTATAAAACCCCTTCTCTTTTGTGTAGACCATCAAGAAGCATTTACTGCTAGGATAACTCATCCCACGACACTAAAATATAAAAGTATTCATTTAATAATCGATGCTCCATCAACTCCATCTCTCTCTCTCTCAATGGAAGGACATCAATTCCACCTTACACTTGTTTTTTCTTTCTCCCCTCTCTAGATATGACAATCATTAATAAGCATTTAATGTAAGGACAATTCATCCCAACAAACACTAAAATGTAAATATATACATTTAATATATAAATATGGAACATTTAATAATCAATGCTCGAGCCAACTCCACCTCTCTCTCTCTTTCCACGTGTGACCCCCCCCCCCCCCCCCCCCTCCCCCCAACACACACACACAAAAATAAGATAAAAAATAAAAGAATTAAAGAAATAAAAACAGAAGGAAATACAAAAAACCACTTCTCACTGCCTAGGTGGCCGAAACCTTCTGTTACAACATTATCTAATGACTCTAATCTTTATTTTTTCTGAAGAAAAGAAATTTTTCATTAAAGAAATTGCAAACATAGCTCTGACATTTTACTAACTTATTAATCTAATGGTTACCTGAAGATGCCTTTATTTGTTGTAACATTAATTAAATGTGGTTCTATAAATTATACCCTGTTGCAATATGAGCTACAAGTAGGCATCTCTTGCTTTCCTTTTGTGAAAAGTCACTATCCTCACTGTTAACTCTGGGTTTTGTCCCTAATTTCGACCCAGGAGCAGACAATCATACTTGCCACAATAAAAAATATCTTCTGGAACTTGTTTTCCACCCACTGGCTTTGAGTCCATCTCACTGACAGGATATGAACCACTTGTGCTGCATGTTATGTTAGACATCTTTGCTTGGTAATGACGTACCTCATAGGGGGCTGCCCTCATTTAAGGGCTTTTTGCTCTAAGCTTATTCATGTCATCACCTGCCAACTAATGAGGCAAATGATATTCACAAATTCTTTCAGTGTTTACTGGAGTAATGGTGCTGGGAGTTGCACCGAGCATTAGATTCGCTGCAAGCTTGTTTGCTGCCCATGCCATTGGCTGTGCCACTTTTATATGCATCCTCCTTGTTACTATGATCTACTAGGGTTTGTGCTTTCTCCTGAACTGGATGGGTTTGAAATGGTTTTGGCAGCTCTGTTGGTATACTATCTTATTATTTCTTTTAATAGGTGAAGGGTTTCTAATGAACTCATCTCTCCTTACACTTCTTGCCAGCTTATGTATCTTCAGAGTTCCTGTCGAATAAGGTTCGGTAGTGGTTGCTTAATCACACACTATAGGTGTGCCATCGATCTTTATTTGCACAAAGCACTCAAATTGTTTCTATTGTCTATTCATTGGGCATATGTAAAAAGGGAAGCTCGAAACCTTGTGACATTCAGCCTCACTGTCTTATTGTTTTTTTTGG
Source organism: Amborella trichopoda (assembly GCF_054954075.1). NCBI lineage: Eukaryota > Viridiplantae > Streptophyta > Magnoliopsida > Amborellales > Amborellaceae > Amborella > Amborella trichopoda. Next base: position 46,826,373 of record NC_142339.1, read on the forward strand.
CCTTCTCATCAGGTTAAAAAATTCTGCTTTTTATGTACAAATTTGTCATAATTTCATTGATATGGTCAACCCCCCATCCCTCTATCGCTATTATGCATCTCTTATAAAAGTTACCTTTCTCTAAAAACAAACAATTTCATTGATATACCAACCCCTATCCCCCATTTTCTCTCTTGCAATGTAGTTGTATTATTTATGACTGACATCAAAAGATTAAGCGTACCTGCCTTCTGCCATGCTTCATCTACCAGTTTGAAATGGTAAAATTGCATCTTTTAACTATACATAAGCATTGATGGGTTCTGAAAAGACTGTCTAAATGGGACTAGCCTTTTCTTTTTTGTGAGTTTGATTTTTCCTGTTGGTTCGTCCTTTTGACATAATGTAACACCCATATTTTGTCTAAATTTCCCAAATATTTTGTCTAAATTTCCCTTATACTTTAGGTATTCCCTACTATTATTACTTCTTATGTGGGTGTGGGCATCAAGTTGTATATCCCTAAACTTTCATAATCTAACCAAACTGTGAACCTCAGCTATTGTTTGAAACACTATTGCTGCCCTCTCCTCGTGGAAAACTCCTGCATCAAAATTAATGCATTGGGGAAATGACCAAATATTTAGTAAGGTAAACCCCCGTACCCCGACGCTGTGGCCCCTTCCTCCCAAAAAAACAAGGATACAAACAAAAAACATGGGCCTCTAAAGTAATGCATAGACACGATTGCTTTTGATAGGTTTAGTTACAAGATGAAATTGGGTCATGAATAAACTTGGCTAGAAGTTTCATAGTTAGTGTTAAGATAGACCTCGTAATTTGCATGGGCCTTACCTGTTTGTAGTTAGATTTACCTTTATGTGTGGTTATGCCTTATGAGTTACTTGAGGCTCACTTATGAAAGAAGAAAATGTGCTCTTGCCAAGTGGATAAGAGTAGTTTGCCTCCTGCAAAGGTTTGATATCATTCTTTGGGTGGTGGGTGTGCAACACTCATTAAGGTCACATTAGTTATCATCTCGATTTAATGCATGACTATAGTCTAACTCCCCATTGGTGGAGGCCAAGATGCAAAAGCCAAGATGCAAAATTTTCCTTTCTTTGGTGTGGTAAAATGGTTGCTACTCTAGGAACTTTTCAGGGAAAGGTTTTGGGATTGTTCAGATCAGTAGGAAACCTTTTAAAGGGAGATGAGTTGGTCGTGGCTGTTTGAGAATGGAAAAGGGTAGGTCTGATGAGTATCATGGGCATATGCCAAATTTAGCAAGTTAGTGCAAGAGTTGCTTGAGGTTTAAGGTTACAAAGGAGTTCTCATAGGTTTGTAGGGTGGTCTATAGTGGAGTAGCTGATCTTAGACACCAGGGGTTTTATAAGTCAGCAGTGGACACATAGTCTTGGATATGATTGTTATGAATGGAAAGGAGGTATGGCTTGGGTTTTAGTATGACTTAGGGTAAGAATATATTCTTGAGGTAATGGGTTTTTCCCTCTCTCATAAGCATGCTAAGTAAAATGGACATGTGTCTCTATGATTTTTGCCTTGTTTCAACACACCAAGGCTATGATAGTTTTCGAAGAAATTTTGTACATTACCAGAGATCTTAACATTGTCTGGAAATGTGTTTTTAGAGAGGCTAATTCAGAAGCTGATAGGTTGGCCAAGGACGGAGCATCTTGTCCCACCTTGGGGACCTAAAGCCTCTACCTAACCTATTCTTCTGAGTGGTTCTCTCCCTTTTGTACTCTTTCTTTGTTTTATTTGAGCCTAACTGGAATTGTATAGCATGACCCCTTGTGGATCACCTCTCCTTTTGTAATTTCGGCCTTGCAATAAGGTAAATTTCACTCAAAAAAAAAAAAAACTGAAGACATTTCTTATTAACCTTTCCTAATTAATCTCCCTATAAAAGTAGTTAAAAGTACCATAACATCACCTAAATTCCCACCTCCACTTATCTAAATGATGTATGGACTTGCCAAGCCTCAAAGGCAATTTTAGGGTTTCTAGTCCTAAGACCCGTATTTGTGTCAGGTGTTGACACTCTTTCTTGTCTTTGTAACATGGTAGGCTTATATAATAAAGTTCAGGTTGAGAATTATGCAGAGTTTCCTCATTCTTCGTTAAAAATTATATGCAGCTCTCTTCTATTTGGTATGTTGTTGTAGAGTGAGGCTGGTGTTAGACCCTTTTCTTAGCATCATGAGTGTGGGATTAGCAAGCACGGACAAAATAAATTACATAGAATGTACAAGCCCTCTATGGACTGGTGCTTTTTTGGTGGATTTGGATCTCTCTCATGAAGGGCTAGTTTTGTAAACTGACAAACTTACATGAGGGAGTATCTTTAGCCTTGACAGGCCTTTGGCAAGAGGCGAGGCTGGTGTGTCGTGGGGCATGTGACAAGGACCTCTATAGAGAGGCTTTGGGCAAGATAGTGTGGACGAATGACAAAGGTGCAGGACTTGGTGGATCGCTGAGATCATTGGCCAAGGTATGGGCCGTCGACCCATGGCCAGTATGACCTGATGGGATATGGGCATGACCCATGTGCAAGAAGCATGGTTAGTAGGCAACCAAGTTTGACCAGTGTTGAACCATTAATGGTCAAATGGCATTTGAATTTGAATTGCATAGCTGCCCCAGACATGCGTGTATGTGAGGACCATAGACCATGTAGAGGGAGTGTTCATTTGGTGGGCTTGTGTGGCCACTAATAACCTTGCAATGACTATACATGTTTGGATTGACATGCATGGGCACCATTGACCCATGACGTGGTTGATAAGTTCATTAATCCCCCATGGTGGGGAGTCATTGATGGTGGGGTATGGGCTTGTTGAACTACTATATCAAGCGGTGAGCAGTAATGGTGGTGTGGGCTTTAATGGCTATATAATTTGGCCATTAAATAATGGCCACGTAATTGATGGGTGTGTGTGGGTGTATACTCGAGGCTATATAAAGCCCTTGCCCATAACCTTGAGGGCATCGCTGTGTACAAGCAATTTTATAAAGCTAGTAAGAGCGGACTGAGCCCTTTCATGTACCCTGTGTGTGCCTTGTGTGCTAGTCTTTCTCCTCTTATGTGCACTTGTGGATGACTGAGTTTGACTTTGGCTTGGTGTGGCACAAGCCTATGTGAAACATTAGCCTCATGACAGTTGTTATCAGAGCATGGTTCAATAACCATGGCTGGTGGTCTGGTGCCTTGATCAGAATTTAGGTGTCAATCACCTTGAGGAGAAGTTGCAGCAAATCATGACCTAAGGGGTACAAGATAGTGGCCTGGGGCAGAGGTTCACCACCTTGGAGGCTCGGATTGGATTCTTGGGGGCCAGCATGGAGTTGTGGCACCTACGATGCTCATACGCGAGGCTTATAGACGACTTCAAGGCCTTATGGACTCCTTTAAGGCAGCTGTGACCCTGCAAAAAGACATGGCCCTTGTCTAGTAGTCTTTGTGTAACACCATAAGTGGCTTGGACTCTAGTAGCACAACAGTGCTAGAGTCAAGGGGTTCGAAGGCATCAGGGCCTCTAAGCTGTTGGAGATCTTACTACAGGAAAAGGAGTAGTATTTTGAGGCTACCATTTTTGCAAGGAAAATCAAGTTGGCATTTGCGACATGTACCTCACCAGAAATACCAAGCTTTGGTGTAGGATGTTGAAGATAGTTGAAGGCCTAAGGTGAGCACTCCGGAGACTTGAAACGAAAGTTGAAGGATCAACTCTTGCTAGGCTATGTGGCCTGAGTGACTCAGGAGGCTTTGCTGATGGGCTGCTGTGAGGGAGGGAGTATGTGAAGAAATTTGCTTCTCTTCTATTGTACATCCAGACCTTGATTGACGAGGATCAGTTGTCTAACTTTGTGGTTTAGGACACAAGGTTGGGGAAAGGCCAACTTGAGGAGGAAAGATGTGTGGGACTTGCCAACTGCTATGGCGGCAACTAAGGAACTAGCAGAGTACAACCTTGATAATGAGGTGTATTCAACTTCAGGATGGGCCTTATAAAGGTCCAATAGCTATAGTGGTGCATCACAGTGAAGCTATACCAAAGAAATGGATGACTAACCTAGTAAGTCCTTCTTAGGCTGCTTCATTTGCGAGGGTGGCCATCTAACACGGGGGACTACCCACAAAAGAAACCCCTAAGATGTGGTTCTACAGGTTGAGGTTTAGGAGGCCCTCGTGCAGACTTACTCAGTGCAATTATTGAATGCATTGGAACTGGTGGAGGCTGGTGTTTAGGCTTGGGAGGAACCTAAGCCAAGGATTGTAGAAGCAATTCTACTGAAGACTCATAGCAAAACGCCTATTTAGCAGCGAGTTGGAGGCATAGGTGTTGAGATCTTCTAACTTAGGTGGCGATCTAGCTCAAGAATCTTTGTTCCGATGCTCTAGGAAAGTGGTTTTCAAAGGATCTCGATTTTTAAATTTTGGGATTTGGATCCCCACTATTAGGGATCTCGGCCCTAATTTAAAAACCAATATGACAACCAAACTAACGGTTTTATTTCTTTTAATATACTTTTAATATAAAGTTAAAAGTTTAAAAAAAAATATATATATATATATATATATATATATATATATATATATTTTAATATAGTTGTAGTGCTTGTTGGCTATAAATAAAAGTGACCCCCTACGTTAAATGCATAATACTCTTTTAAGGTTAGGAGCAAGATCCCTAGATATCCTTGACATATGCATTGTACAAATGATGCTCCCAACACGGGGGTCTTTAGTCTTTCACAATCCCCGTACCCCCTGCTGTTGATCCCAACAACTATGGTTGGCGGGGATCAAGTGATGACTCTTGTGGGGTCATCATGAGGAGGCCATCAGTGTTGAGGGTTTCCAAGTGGCGAAGGATGTCCTGCTTCATGACTGATGATTCATCCTTGATCAATGAGTGGTACAATGCGAGGGGGCATCCACCTAGTCCAAGTCGGGCAAAGAAGAGGAGATTCGAAAACCAACATGAGTATTCCAAGGACTAATCAACATGTGGTAAGGCTGGACGTGGGCCTTTCTCCTGAGGGCCACGTTACCACTGCAAGGGGTGTAGTGGTAGTTGGTGACTTAAGCGTGCACCTAGTACGCACATGGTGGTAACAAAGGACCTGCGCATGTGCGTACGAGAGAGACTTGGTGTATGCAATGCAGCTGTCTAACGGTGTGATGAAGAGGACTTAGTAGGAGCCTTTGTCCAACAGGAGCCTTTGGCCAAGTTGAGGTTTGTGGATACACCAGTGCAGCATAAGCATCTGACGAGGATGTCGCAGTTAAGGTGGGGGAGGCTTGTTAGAAACCTGTTTTAGATCATGCTTGAGGGCTAAGTGAGAGGTACAAATCCTCCCTTAGTGATGAAGCATATGACAAAAGATCGGAAGTACTAAACAGACTTGTGCCACTTTGCTAGATTTAACTATTTATCTTAGTGGGCTAATTTTTAAAACCAACAAACCGACATGAGGGAGTATGTGTAGCCTTGATTGACTTTCAGTGGGAGGTAGGGTTGTAGTGATGCGAGGCATGGACACACACTCACATGTAGGTTAGCATCAAAACTTGGTTGACTATTGAGGTCCATATGCTGAGGCCTAGGTGGTTGACCATGACCTAAGGGAACATGGCTATGTCCTATGTGCATGTGGCATGATTGAACAGGCTCATGGGCTGGGTATGTGTTAACCAATAATGGTTCAGTGTAGGATTTCAATTGGAATTTTGTAACTGCCCCAAATTTAGGCTTTTGTAACAGTCATAGACCACGTGAGAGAGGGTAAGTGCACATGTGGGACTGCGTGACCTTTAATAGTTGTGTATGACCATGCATCGTTGAGTTGGCATACATGGGCACTAGTGACCCATTGTTTGGGTTGATCAGACGTTTAACCCTCCGTAATGAGCCATGGTTTGCAGCCATTGATGGTGAGGCATGGGCTAGTGTATTTACCACTTTAGGTGGTGGGCAATAAAGGTGTTGCAGGTCTTAATGGCCATGTAATTAATTCGTGAGTTCATGGGTGCATTCTCGGTGCTATATTAACACTTTGCCTAGACTCTTGAGGGGGCTCTGTGACTATATATGAACATGCATATGGGGCTAATAAGTGCAGGCTGAGGCCCTTTCCCATACTTTGTGCATGCCTCGTGTTCTTGGTTGGTGGCATTCACTGGCCTTGCCTTGGTCTGGGTTTGTCTTTGGCTTGTTGCTGCATATGCTGGCCAAGTGAAAAATTAGCCCTGTGACATTTATGGTGGATCCATGCCCCTTACATGTAGCAGCATCGATAAGATTGCGAAATGATTTTATCAACACGCTAATTACAATATTATGTGCTAAGAGAGAGAAAAGATTGTGGAGCATCTCATGCTACTCTAGAAAGCTTGGAGAGTAGATTTATGCTCTTTTTTGGATCCCTTTTGTTTGGAGAGAAAATATTATGTTTGGCTAATCATAATTCTTGTTTCCTTAGGATCTAGCATGGAGAGATGGTTCTTTAGAGGTGTCATCTTTTGGGGAATTTGGCTGTTGTAAAGAACTTTTCTCTTTTTTAGGATGGGGGTGGGTTGTGGGGTTCAAGTAGGGTGCGATGCTACAAGAGAGAATAGTAAGTTGAATCATGTACAAGCTTGATAAGGGGAGCTTTATTGAGTGTAGGTGAAGGATCTTGTGAGGGGAGAAGCCCGAACAGAATATTCAAGTTCCAAAGTCGTAGTGAGGGAGGGATGGAAATGCTTGGCAGTGGGTACCTGGAACTTCACTTTGATATTAGCTATTTTAAAATCCTCGTTGGAGATCTAAGAAGGGTGAGGACCTTAAACTTTCTCTAAACCCGTCCCAGGCCAGGGTAAAGGAGGTGGGTTGTGTTGAGTAGGCAGCCAAAATTTTGCCAAAACTGTTCATGAATCCTGAATACATATCATCTGCTCATGCTAGGTTGTTCCCCGTGTGCGACATGTTGTACTGGAACTCGGGTACCGTGAGAAATGAGCTAGGGTTAGCTAGGGGATTCTGTAGAAGCCCGGTTATATTGCAAAATAGGCAAGGGTTCCCGCGATATCTTTAACAAGCATGGGTAAAGAAGCTAGTCCAAGAGAATAGGATTCATCTAGCCACATGGAATGTAGGAACGCTTATAGGTAAGGGTATGGAGTTAGTGGATACAATGAGATAAAAGAGAGTAAGCATAGCTTATCTACAGGAAATTTAAGTGGAAAAGAAAAAAAGCTAAAGAAATAAATGGTATAAACTTTGATATACAGGAAAGGATAATAATAAAATGATGCAGGCATAATAATAGACAAAGATATAAAAGATAAAAGTAGTTAATGTCAAGAGAGTAGGTGATAGGCATCTATTAATTAGACTTGTATTGATTACTATAATTAGTATTTATGCACCACAAGTAGGACTAGAGGATAGAATTAAGAGACTTTTAGGAGGACATGGATGGACTAGTCCAAGACATACCAAATGGGGAGAGGGCCTTTTTCGGAGGGGACTTAATTGGTTATGTGGGCCTGGATAATAGAGGATATGAAGGGGTATATGGGGGATATGGGTTTGGTGAAAGAAATGAGATGGGTGAAGCTATTCTAGATTTTGCTATGGCTACGACCTAGCAATAGCAAACACTTACTTTAAAAAATGAGATGAATATTTAATAACCTATAATAGTAGATCACATAAAAGCCAGATAGACTTCTTCTTAATTAAGAAGGTAGATCGACCATCATGCAAAGACTGTAAGGTTATTCCAAGTTAGAATTTGATTATGCAACATTGCTCGTGGTTATGGACATTTGCATAAAGAGATGGAAGAGAAAGGATGAAATTAATAGGTGTCAAAGAACTAAGTGGTGGAATTTAAAAAATGAAAAAATAAACTTCTTTAAAGATAAATTAATTAAAGAAAAAAAATGAAACTCTGAACATGAGGTCAATATTATGTAAAATGAGATGGTTGATTGTACTAAGAAAATGGCAAAAGGAGTTTTAGGATAAACTAGAGGGAAAAGAAATCCCGATAAGAAAACTTGGTGGTGGAGAGATAGGGTTCAAAAGACCATTAGCAAAAAACGATCATGTTATAAAACTTAGCAATATAATAGAAGTGATCAAAATTTAGTAGAATATAAAAATGCTAAAGAAAAACACTAAACAAATATTAAGCAAGGACAAACTTAAGACATATAATAATCTATACAATCAACTAGGAATAAGAAAAGTTGAAAAAGATGTCTTTAAATTAGCAGAAATAATAGATAAAAAGTGTAAGGATCTAAACCATATTAAATGCATTAAGAATGAAGACCAAAGGGACTTGTTGAAAGATGAAGAGGTCAATGAAAGGTGAAGAGTTTATTTTCAAAACGTATTAAATGACGAACACAATAGGAACATAGCGGTAGAAGGAACCATTGGCATAAATGAGGATAGAGGTCATAGATACATTCCTGATATTAGGATATCAGACATAAAAGAAGCTTTGAAGATGAAGAAGATAATAAAGGTTTTAAGATGAGATGGTATCCCAATAGAGTTTTAGAAGTGCATGATGGAGATCAGCGTTGACAAGCTGACCAAGCTGATCAACAAGGTGTTGAGAACAAAGAAAATGCCAGATTAACGAGGAAAAGTATTGTGATACCTATTTACAAAAAAAAAATGAAGCATACAAAATTGTGCGAACTATCGAGGGGTCAAACTTATTGAGTCACACAATAAAACTATGCGAGTGAGTGATTGAGCAACGATTAAGGTATAAAATGAATTTATCATAAAATCAATTTGATTTTATGCTATGGAAGCTAACAACTGAGGCTATTTTCCTACTTAGGCAACTGATTGAGAAGTTTAGGGCCAAGGGAAAAAACCTCCACATTGTCTTTATTGATCTAGAGAAATCTTATGATAGAGCACCTCGAGATTTAATTTGGTGGGTGTTGGGAAATAAAGGAGTCTGCAGGATACTACATTGACTTGGTGGGAGATATATACGAGAGAGCGCTAACTAGTGTGCGAACCACTAGTGGAGCGACAAGTAAGTTCCAAGTGACAATAGGTCTACATCAGGCGTCAGCGATGAGCCCTTACCTCTTTGTCTTCATTAACGGCAACTTAACTAAGCACTTACAAGATGAGGTATTGTGGTATATGTTGTTCCCGGATAACACAGTTTTGATTGATGAGACCTGAAACAGTGAGAACACAAAGTTAGAACTTTGGAGGGATGTTTTACATTCTAAAAGTTTTAATAATTTGCCATACTAAGAATATATAGAATGCAAGTTTAGTAATAATAGACGTAGAGACAAGGAAGTAGTTAAGATTGACGGTCAAGAAATACCAAAAAGAACATGCTTTTGATATCGTGGGTCGATAATCTAGGAACATGGAGAGATTGAGGAAGATGTCAAGCATATAATTAGAGCTGGGTGAGCGAAATGGAGATGTGCAACCGGAGTTTTATGCGATCGCCGCATACCAATGAAGTTGAAGGGCAAGTTTTATAGGACATCTGTGAGACTTGCTTTGTTTTATAGGGTAAAATGTTCAGCGGTCAAGAAGCAACATACCCATAGGATGAGTGTAGTTGAGATGAGGTTATTGAGATGGATGAGTGGCAAGACAAGGGATAGAATTCGAAATTATTACATTTGAAAGAACTTAGGTGTGGCACCAATAGGCGATAAGATGAGAGAAATAGACTTTGGTGGGCTGACCATGTGGAACATAGACCTAGTACGGCACTTTTTAGGAAGTGTGAGTTAGTTCAAGTTGAAGGATAAAAAAGGGCGAGGGATAGGTCCAAAAAGACATGGTTGAAAATAGTGAGAAACTATATGAAAAATTATGGCCTCACTGAGGGTATGGCCCTTGATAGAGCAGAATGGTGGACGAGGATTTATGTGGTCGACCCCAAATAGTTTGGGAAAAAGCGTTTAGGATGATGATGATGATGAAAATCCCTGTTGGAGTAAGTGCAAGGTCGAGACCAGTGTTTTAAATAACGTTGACCCGATCCGGAATCGGGCGATCCGGATCGAGAATCGGCTAGACCGTCTCGGTTCTAACCATAAGACTGGATTCGGCCATTCTAGGTATGATGATGTCATGGATCGGCGAATCTGCAGAGTATGACCTCACGGGCGGCGAGTTTCATGAGAACACGGACACGACACCGTGTCTCTATAGTAAACTTTTGAAAGTACACTTTCCTGACTTTTTTTAAAGGGTTCCACGGTAGTTTTGAAACTTCTTTAAAAATATAGGGCAACTTGCCCATCCCATCAGATGTCGTCACACATTTGTCGTCCGCTAACGCCTATGCTCCATTTATTATTGGCAATTGTAAACGTTGGCCACAATCGTTTTATAAGAGTAAATTCTCCATCAAATTTTCAATGTGGGACTAGTCCCCACTTTCTTTGTGCCTGCAAACTTTCTTTGTGAGTACAAACTTTGTTTAAAAAATGGATGCGTGTTTAAAATATTACAGAATAATTTTATAATTAGTAATTATACTAATCACATTAATAATCAAATCTTATATATTATTTATGAATATATTACAAGTTATATATTATTTTTTGCTATAGTTGTAAATTAGATTTTTAAATTAGAGGGATACAAATTTCAGATTTATTCTTATTTGCATCATAGTAAATAACTATAAAATATACAAATTTCAATTTCAATGTATTATATTATAGTTGGTTAGGTTTGATAATTTTGGATGAGTAAAGAGAATTAATAAATGTTTGATGTGATACTAATTCACTTTATATGGAAAATTTATTTTTTTAATCTTATAATATGAAAGTGTTTTTTAATATTCTTAAATTATTTTGATGTAATATTATAATATTATATTATAATTAATAATTATACAGAAATCCAGACAGGAAAACAGACTCTCAGTATTCACCTATTTTTACAAATAAAAAAGTACATAATGCATCACTCCTAATTCCTTTTAGAAACTAAAAGAACACTATTTTTAGAGATTTATAGTGATTTTTTGAAAAAAAAATTGAGACAAAAATTGCCAATTTCGCCAATTCTCCAATCTGATTCTCCGATCCGACACGGGTATGGGTGTGACCGATTCGCGTCACCATCTGTTTCTTTAAACCTTGGACGAGACTGTGTTGTCAGTGAGGCATTTGCATGATCAGTCAGCAGATGGATGCCATGGTTCAGAATCCAAGGCCCTTGACATGCTGAGGTTCTACTTTATGATGTAAATATTGTTCTACCCTTAAATTTGTATTAGAAGTTGCTCTTGAGAAATACGAAAAGGTTATCATTTCTTTCAACTGACTGACTTTATTGGAAAGATTTGTTTACCATGCCCAAACAAACTTTGGAAAAGTCAAAATTCTGGTAATAGTTTTGTCGCCGTCTCGATACGGGAGATTCTTAATTACATGGTGTGTTTACAGTATATTGGATAACCTGTGTTTGTGCACTTTTCAAAAAACTGAAGTTTGCTATTACCTGTCATGCTACTAACATAATTCCTTTCATTTCGCAGGTGCTCAGCCCTTCAGAAAAACCAAAACCCAAAGTCACAAGCGGAGCCACCAAGGTTGGGCAGCTTCCAACCTCCTCCCCGCTTCTTAACTCTTCTCTCCGGGGCCCCACAATTCGTCCTGACCCCCAAAAGCCATCTCAACCTGGAAAGCTTCTTGTACTTAAACCCTCCCGTGAAAAGAATGGCATCTCCTCAATCCCAAAAGAATCCACAAGCCCATCAAACCCCATAACCCGAATTGCAAATGCTCCCCTCACTGTGATCCCAGCAGCCCCCAGAAACCCTAAAGCAGCATCAACTGATGATAAGAGACCTACTTCCCAAGCCCAAAACAGATCCGATTTCTTCAATTCCCTTAGGAAGAAAACCTCTTCGAATCTCACTCCTAGGCCTGCATCAATGGAGAAGTCCGATCGAGAAAATCCGATCACCACAGTGGAAAGGACAGATGAGGAGGCTCGTGATTGCTTGGCCCCTGAGAAAGATAGAGCTGCCCTCCCAGCTAATGGTGATGCTCATGAGGACTGCGCGGGCCTCGGTGAGGAGAGTGTCAAGAATCAAGCCTCGAATTCAGTTTCAATAATCGTCGGTTCGGAGGAGGAGGAAGCTGCCTTTCTGAGATCTCTTGGGTGGGAAGAGAACGCCGGTGAGGAGGCGCTTACTGAGGAGGAGATCAATGCATTCTACAAGGAGGTATGTTTTCTTGTGTTCCTTTTTATAGCTGTAAGAATTGAGTTTAGTGACAAAACCAATCGAAAAATAATATTTTTCACAAACCTGGTTTTTAGGGATTTGTACACAAGCTGAATTTGTGGGCAGTTTTTGAAGATTTTGGTTTTTCTTGGGCAACTGTTGTAAAGATCAGAGGAAAGAAACGAAATTGTTTGGTAGAATAGGAAAATGTGAGAATGTTTTAGTTTTTGCTGCAATTTTTAACAAGAAAACTTATAGAAACTTAAGTGGTCATGTACTTTCATTAAGCCCATATATCTTTAAATAATTTATTTTTAAGAAGTGGTCATGTATTTTCTTGTATTAGCATCTAAGCATAAATTTATTTATAAGAAGTCTACATACAATTTTAAAAATCAGTATAAAAATTTGAATATGTAATATTAGAGAAAATATTTGACATTTTCATGAAATTCTTAGAATGGCTGGTGTATATATATATATATATATATATATATATATATATATATATATATATATATATATATATATATATTGGGTTACTCGCAACTGTTACTTTAGATGATCCATGGACAGTGGGATCCACCAGTTGCGTGATCCCAATGGTGGGTCCTTCTTGCTCCATTTACTGTGACGACCTAGGGCTCCATTTACTGTGATGACCTATGGTTCAAGCCATAGCTCACATGGAAGGCAGTTGTTGCATGCCTGGAGTAGCTGATCTACCTAATTAAAACAGGCAGTAATAGCCTAATGCATTATGGTCTTCCTATAGACTACAGTGATTATATTTTCCATTGGATAATAGTATGCTTTACCTTTCAAGAAAATAGAGATAGTTGTTTATACCAACCAGTTCAGATTCTTTGGGGTTCCTCTTGGTTGTATGCCCAAGCTATGGACTTTTTTCTTACTAAATTTGGTTGCATAAATAAGCCAATGCACTTTTTTTTTTTGGCAGCATATGAAGTTGAGGCCGTCCACATCTTTGCGCCGAGGAGCCTGCCAGCTGGGGAGTTCAGCAATAAAGAATGCATGAGCAATGGGCATTGAGCTTGACAATGGCTGCATCAGAAGCCTGACTAGTTGAGAAGTTTAACTTCTTTTTTAAGTATTGTTGTCGTGGAATGGGGAGGAATGAAGTGAACTTTCATTGATGAATAGGGGAGGACGTTGTGGGTACACACTTAAATGAGTCATGGCAAGTTGGTGGGTGGGTTACTGTGGGGAAATTGTCCACGGTGACTTATTCTCTCACTCTCCCGTCAGGGAATACATACACATTTAATTTTGTGGAAGTTCAATGGTATAAATTACATGCACCTGTTGTCTTTTGTGGTCTTTACGTGATGAGAGAGAGAGAGAGAGGGAAGCACAATCACTGTTTAGGACTAAAGTTGAAAGAGAATAACGAAGTGCTGATCCGCGTGACTTTTAAGTTGGATTCCCAATTAATGATATGTGATAAGGTGTACTCACTGCATAGGTGGGAACTTGGGGAATTGATTGATTTGATGTTTGGGAGCGCCCATTCTGAATTTTTATGGAAGCCTTTTATTTTGTTTGTCTTATGTAGAAGTTTTATTTTCCCATAATGTATCGTAATTTTTGCCCGATTCTTAATGATCCATTCAACCTTTATCAAAAAGATAGATTTTGGTTCTATTTCATCTTTTCAATAAGCTTAATTGCTTTATTGTTTCAATGGAGAAAAGAACCGATGAGTAGCTTTTTGGGTAATTTTCAACCGAACAATTATAACGAAATCTTCTATGGTTTTTAGAGGAGACCAAAGATTTTGAGCAATCAATATGGTAGAACAACTTAGATGATAAAGAAGTATTATTGATTTCTGTATGCTCGTTCCAAGATTGAAATATGATATGTACAAATAAGAATCCTTTTTTTTATAGGGAAAATTATAGATATTTTTTAAAATGAATTTTATAGACATTCTACCTCAATACTTTTAGTATTATATTTATAGCCCGGTTACTCTTTTTCGTTTAAGGTCAAAGAGTTTTTAAAGACTAAACTACTTTTTCCCTCCCTTAACCTAAATCTCCCTCTCTCTCTCTCTCTCTCTCTCTCTCTCTCTCTCTCTCATGCTGAAAAAATGTACTGGACCTGCTTTTGAATTTTGGAAATCTAGAAGCTTCGTGACCAGTCTGTACAAGAGTGTTTTGGATCAACTTCTTGTGTTGGATTGAAGCAAAAAAAAAAGTCATCTGGCACAAAAGTGTGTTGGCCAGCTTCTAGCATCTGGAATTTCAAAAGCCACGTGATCGGTCCGAGACACTTTTATGTCCGACCGAAGCAAAAAATTTATGTCTAGCAAAAAGTGTATTGGACTAGACACGAGGTTTTTGGAACTCTAGAAGCCGGTCAGGTACACTTTTGTGTCGGACTGTTTTTTTTTTTTGTTCTTTTGTTTCGGACTGATACAACAGTATGCCAGACCAGTCACAAAGCTTTTGTATTTTCAGAAGCCAGAGGCTGGTCTGACACAAAAGTGAGCCGGACCACATTTTTTAACATGAGAGAGGGATAGATATAGGATCTATGGAGAAATTACTTAGTACAATTTGTGTTTTGTATCTGATGGATTAGTTGTTGGGGTCCGCTCTTTCTCTCAAAAGTCAAAATTAGTCTCTCAAGTCTCAATTAATAGATTTTGTTTTTTTTTTTGTGAAATAAAATTAAATTTGTGAGATTCCATACAATTAATGGATTTTTGTTATTCCAAAGTCCTATAAATATTCAACAAATTGATTCTTCTGAAAATCTAGTCATAGTGATACATTTACCTCGGAGAAATCACATGTTTTCTTTTCCGTAAGTCGGCCATGAATTTGCAAACACCATTTATTATCAAGATAGAACTTTGTAAGAGAAATAGACAGGTACTCTACCCTTTTCCGAGTGTGCATGCGCCTATCTTGCAGTTTTACCTTGTAGTTTAATTGAATGCTATGTTTGTTAAGGGTTTAGAATGGAATTCTTTTTTTTATCAAATTCATTAAATTTTATTGGCCAACTTTGTCCCATTGTTTAAAGCACGGGTGATAATAATAACTCAAGGAGATCAATCCAATGGAAAGCAAATGATCACATTTATTTCACTTAATAAGGATCAAATTCTGAGAGAGACATGTATCAAAATAGCCCTTCAAATTTTGAGAGAGATACTATACAAAATAATGAAGTTATGGTGAAACTACACCATGTGGTCCATAATGAACCTCACAAACTTTTCAATATTAAAAAGGGAACTCAATGGACTATTTCTTATGCTCAAATATGATGCAACAACCTCTCATCAGTTGTATATTCTCAGTAAAAATTTCAGAAAAATAAGATCAAGAAATTAAGTTGAAACTACTCAAGATGATAGAGTACACAAGCTAGTCTATATATACTATGTGTATGGACTACACTATTGCTTTGAGACTCTTCAAATATCAAGTTTTCATGACAAAAAATGAATAACGCTACTGTAAATTAAGAATTACAACAAGCTTTGATAATAAAAATGAAATATGAATTAAAAATATGAGAAAAGAAATCAATACATTAATGAAACAATAGTATGGGCTTGATCACATAATGATGGACTACTCCATGGAATAGTTTTTGCCTCCTTTTGGATTATTGTGTAGTTCGCTTTTGTCTCCTTTGGATTATTGTGGCCATGTAAAACACTACACTGGCCGCTCGTAAAATGGAAAACATCAGGCACAAAAGGCAGAACAAGTCATAAATTAAAATTGATGTTTAGAAAGGAAGTGAAAACCTTCATGTTTTTCTCGAGTTTTGACATTTTGTTCAAGCATTTTCCCTTTTCCAATAAGAATCAATCCGATT
Organism: Amborella trichopoda; assembly: GCF_054954075.1. Lineage (NCBI taxonomy): Eukaryota > Viridiplantae > Streptophyta > Magnoliopsida > Amborellales > Amborellaceae > Amborella > Amborella trichopoda. The sequence continues at coordinate 46,842,483 of NC_142339.1, forward strand.
TTTGGATGGAGGAATGGTTTCAAGACTAGTGCTCAGAGTGTTAAGGCGCCACAATATAACATCTTTAGTTTTATTCTTATTAAGGTAGAATTGAACGAGGAAAAGAGACTTGGATGAGTTTCATTCCCATCAAAACACCACAATATAACATCTTGAGTTTCATTCTTATTTTCAAGTTAAGTCGACAGATATTTACAATAATTTGAGGACGATGAAAAGATACCTGGATGAGAAAAACCACAACAGAATTCAGACATTGCCATAGCTTGAAAAGTCTGCCATTGTTCCAGTAATGAATCATCTCAACCCTTCATGATGAGCCAGAGGAGTTGGTGTACAAGTTTGTGTAGAATCACAGGTAATTAACATACAAAAATATCTAAAAGATGGTGTCCTATAAAGCATACTCTATCTACCGATTGCTATAGTCGATATAATCTGACCACTCAAATTTTCAATTAGAGACAGTGACATGAACCATTCCTCTACTTTAGTGGATAATGTCCAAGGCGTACTTTTACTAATTTGTGAAAATATCAACTGCTGCTATAGATTGTCATTATATTATAAGTCATATTGCCCGCTTTTGCATAACCTAGGATATGTAAATTCTTCTTTGCGTATCTAGGCTTTGATTGTTGTGTCTATCATGGCCATTAAAGGCCTTACGAGTGCTGGTAACTAAACATTTGATATAACAGAACTTGAATTTAATGGGAGTGTGGTCATTTGTGGACCATACTAAAAAAATAATGTTTGCTAATACCAAACTGAGCTTGACAAGCTAGATCAATCGATTGGGAGAAACCCAAGTTAACTAGTCATAGAGAATACACAGATAAATATTATAATGGGTCATCCCTTGATGAGGCCAAAGTATGCCTGGACGTGAGCTGCAGAATTGTGCGGTCCTTGAGTGTGATGGAGGCCTTCAGAAACAGGGGCCAAAGCCTCATCCGTGTCCCATCACACGCATACACATATGATAGCCGTTTCGAAAAAGGGAACCACCCTTTCAAGGTGAAGCTTGTGCATGTATAAAAAATTACCCATATGCACCATAGAGTTGTAATCACATCAAATTTATGTGACCTTGGTATGTCTCCAATAGAGAACCTGAAATCTATATATTGGGATTACAACATCTTGCCCATTGGCTGACTTTGGAGACAAATGAGCCTTTGTGATAGACTGTGGGTTATGGGAAACACTTGATCAGTTTGAAAAAGCATGTGTGGACCGAAATCCACAGTAGACAGTAGAGTGCCTTAATATTTATTTATTTATTCTTAGACCATATAGATTCATTGCCCATCAAAAGTATTTACTTATATTTGTTGTATTGATATTTGATTTTTAGAATTGCTATTGAATTTTTTTGAATATCTGGGTATTTTATTTATGAAATTTAGATTTATAAAAATAGAGATATTGATTTAAATATTCAAATGGGACTTTATGAAATTCTAACATAGTTTATTTTAAAATATTTTAATATTCCATAGAATGCCCAGTAATATATATGGGCCCACTATGGCAATTTGGTCGAGCCCATAGAAGCCACCATAGGGTGGCATGCCCCACCCTTTGCACTTTCTATTTTATTGGATCCAGCTTTGATAGCTTGAGGGAAAATGTAATGAATTTTTTGAAAGCTTGATTTTGAGGAAGCTTTGAAATCAAGGAAAGTGTGAGGAGGGTTGTATATGAAATTGGCACGTACAATATTATTATTGATATTTTTATATTTAAATTAATTTGATGAAAAAATGATTTAGAAAATGGGGAATAAAGGCTCTAGCATCTTCGATATGATCTTGATGGCTAATCTATGAAATTGATAGCTCATATCTCTCACCCCACAAGTCACTCAAGATTAATGGTGCATATCCAATATCACTAAAAGAAGCAAATCATGAAAAATCCTAAACCTATTCAAGCACAATATAAAAGGGTGCCCTCACCCATATCTCCTACACCAAAAATATCTTCTCTTTCTCTTCTCCCTTAGGAGCACGCCCTACATAGAAGGTCTCTCTCTCTAGTTTATGATAAAAGGGGCAAGCCCCACCTCTTGAAGACTCTCTCTCTCTCTCTCTCTCTCTCTCTCTCTCTCTCTCTCTTGTGTTGGAAAAGGAGCACATCCCACTTGCTTTGATTGATCTCTCTCATCTCCCATCTCTCACATGGCCTAAAGGATTAAGGGTTTTAGTAATCAGATGATATCCCTCTCAACTAGGTTATCAAGGGGTTAAAGCTGTAGTTTGAGATTTAAGCTTTGTAAAGAGGTCTTATTCCATTTGAGGATTTGGCCTATTTGTTTTCTCATGTTCGAGATTGAAGGTTGATCATTGATCATGTGCCATGAGAAGGTGGTGTGTCACACCCTAAGAATTTACAATACTATTATTCCTGAGATGTGACGGACAAAACATATATACATCTATTGATAGGACAAATTTACAGTAGCGAGGTCTTACATAGTAAATAAAGAAAGCTAGCACAACAACAGTATCTTCCAAGGTTGATCTTGACTAGCACTCAAAATGAATCCGTAGTTATCCTGAAAAAATGTTTACCATAGTTTGATGAGTTTGGCTACTCAGTAAGTGATCATCATAATCCTAAAAATAATCATGATTGAAAGATATCAATATTTTCCAAAATGAGATCTATTAACAGAAATGCATCAACCGTTTCACTTTCAATAAATGCATAATTAAGTATAATCCGAGTAATTGAAATGCTTATAACACTTTTAACGGCAGTACATAATTCAAAGGATTTCACAAAATACCCTACTGGCGTCCCAAGTAGGTCACCTATATACCCCATCAGCGTCCTGATGGGTCCACTTAATCCCTATCGGCGTCCCAGATAGGTCCACTTAATCCCTGCAGGTCTACTTATACCTTACCGACGTACCGGATGAGTCCACTTAATCCCTACCGGCGTCCCAGATAGGTCCACTTATACCTCACCGGCGAACCGGATGAGTCCACTTGCATACTTAAATTATTTCTAAATCTCTTTAAACATTCGAAAGCAGCAATATCATGTACTCAACATATCACTGAAACCATTAATATGAATTTCACTTAAACCATTAATAACAGTCACTCTCTATAATATTTCAAAAATAACCAATCAAATATTTTGGGCTCAAATTTAGAAAGGTAGCAGTTTGTAAAGGCATTCTAGCATAATTGCCAATTTAATATGTATAGAAAAACTCTTATAAAAATTCAAGAATACGGAATTATCACAATTTATGGAATATCAATTCACAAATAAACATTTCACAACAATACTATAATCAATTGCAAAAATGTCAATTTTTAAATAATAAGGCAGTCATTTGCACATGAATTTTACAATGTCTAAATATTCAAAACAGTAGAAAGAAATATCACAATTTTACTAAAAGCAGAAATATCACATTTATTTCTAACAATAGACAAGAAAAATAAATAAATTTATTTTTTTAATTTACAGCATTCAAAATTTCTAACATAGATAAAATATCACAATTTTTATTAAAAACATTATTTTTGAAGATAATGAGGTCACGTGCGCATAAAATTTATCGCGCCTAAAATTCATGATAATAAGCAGAAATAATTATTTCATTTTATTTTTAAAAAGAATGGATTATTTTTCGAGACAATGAGGTCACTTACACACAAAACTGATAAAATAAAGATCCTAGACGGAAATATCACTATTTATTAAAAATAGACTATTTTTCAGAAAAACGATGTCACTTACCCACAATTATTTTGAGAGGGAGCTTCCGATAAAAAAATTCGGTTCGAGAGAGAAGTTCACTGTGTTTCGACCAGAGAGAGAGATCTCAAAATTTTGTTTTAGGGTGGGAGTGCTTACATCCCCTATTTAAATTCTTATAACGTATTATTATATTATTTTATTACGCTCTACCTCATACCTGAGGTGTCGCATTAAAAGTCTGCTTTTAACGTACGAAAACCACGTCCGCTAAAGGACGTTGCCAGCTGCAAGCAGGAAGCAAAAGCAAGCAAGCAAAACAGACAAGCAAAAGTTAAACGAAGTAAAAGTTTTTGAAAATAGTGATGGTCCCCAAGGACCATCATATTCAAACAGACCATCACCTATTTAAAAGCATATTTTCTCCTTTTTTTTTTTTTTTTTTTTAATTTTAGGATTGTTACATTCTTCCCCCCTTAAAGAAATTTAATCCTCTAAATTTGTGTACCTGATTACTGAAAAAGATAGGGGTATTTTTCTCTGATTTCGTCTTCTCGTTCCCAAGTCGACTCTTCTCTTGAAAGGTACTGCCATAATACATGGACTAAAGGAATCTCCTTGTTACGCAACACTTGCTCCCTTCTATCCAGTATCAAAATTGGCTGCTCAATGAAGGATAGGTCCTTCCTGATCGGTAAAGGTTCATATTTTAAGATATGGGATGGGTCGGGCTGATATTTTCGTAGTGAAGATACATGAAAGACATTATGGACATTTGCCAATTCGGGTGGTAAGGCAAGTCTATAAGCGACACCTCCAATTCTTTCCAGGATTTCAAATGGTCCGATGTAATGTGGGCTCAACTTTCATTTCTTGCCGAATCTCATAATACCCTTTATTGGTGAGGCTTTTAAAAAAACTCGATCACCTTCTTCAAATTCAAGATCTCTCCTTCGGTTATCGGCATAACTCTTTTGCCGACACTGAGCTATCTTGAGCCTTTCACGAATTAATATTATTTTATCTGTGGTTACCTGGACAATTTCGGGCCCCAAAAGCTTTCTTTCACCAACCTCGTCCCAACATATGGGTGACCTGCATTTCCTTCCATACAGGGCTTCATATGGTGCCATCTGAATACTGGCTTGGAAGCTATTATTATAAGCAAACTCAATCAGGGGTAAATGGTCATCCCAGCTTCCTGTAAGGTCAATAACACAGGCCCTCAGCATATCTTCCAAGATTTGGATGGTCCTCTCCGATTGTCCATCAGTTTGGGGGTGAAAGGCAGTACTAAAGCTGAGTCTCGTCCCCATGGCTGACTGTAGTCTAGCCCAAAATTTAGAAGTAAACCGAGTATCCCTGTCCGATACAATACTGACAGGAACTCCATGCAACCGCACTATTTCCTTAATGTACAGCTGAGCCAGTCGATCCAAAGTGTACGTCGTGCGAATCGATAGAAAGTGGGCAGCTTTGGTTAACCGGTCTATAATGACCCAAATGCTATCATGTCCTGAATTTGTTCTAGGCAAGCCAGAGACAAAATCCATAGAGATGTGCTCCCATTTCCATTCTGGCACCGATAAAGGCTGCAACAACCCAGCGGGCCTTTGATGTTCAGCTTTTACTTGTTGGCATGTTAGGCATTTAGACACAAATAGTGCTACCTCTTTTTTCATATTATTCCACCAAAAGGTTTTCTTCAGGTCCTGATACATTTTAATACTTCCGGGATGTATTGTATAACGAGAATGATGTGCTTCTTCTAAGATAGCTTTCTTTACACTCTCATCATTCGGGACACAAATCCGACCTTTGAATCTTAGCAAATCCTCACTACATATAGAGAATTCATCTATCTTTCCTTGCTTCACCTCTTCTATAATTGTTATAAGCTGATGGTCTTTCTTTTGTGCCAATCGAATTTGTTGGATTAATTGGGGTTCTGCCTTAATATTGGCAATCATACTTACCACACCATTAATGGACGGAGTTGGATGTCAATCCACTATTTCTTCTAACAATCGCATTTCTTGGATCATTAGATGAGCTAAGACTCCCGTAGATTTTCTACTTAGAGCGTCGGCCACAACGTTAGCTTTTCCTGAATGATAATGGATTGTACAATCATAATCTTTTAAGAAATCCATCCATCTTATCTGCCGCATATTTAAATCCTTCTGAGAGAAAAGGTATTTCAAACTCTTATGATCCGTGTATATTACGAATTGCTCACCATATAGATAATGCCTCCATATTTTCAAAGCGAATACTATTGCAGCTAGCTCCAAATCATGAATTGGATATTTTTTCTCATATTCTTTCAACTGTCTGGATGCATATGCCACTACTTTCCCATATTGCATTAATACACAGCCCAAACCTTTATGTGAAGCATCACTATAAATCACAAATCCCCCACTCCCCTCAGGAATAGTTAAAATATGTGCTGAAGTTAATCGAACTTTTAGTTCTTGAAAACTCTCCTCACATTCACTTGTCCACTCAAATTTGACATTTTTCTGTGTCAATCGAGTCAATGGGATTGCGATTCGAGAAAATCCTTCTACAAATTTTCTGTAATATCCTGCCAATCCCAAAAAGCTTCGAACTTCAGTCACATTACTTGGTTGTTTCCAATTAACAACGGCTTCAACCTTTGAAGGATCAACTGATAAACCTTCTTTTGATATGACATGTCTTAAAAATGTTACTTGTTCAAGCCAAAATTCACATTTACTAAGTTTGGCATACAATTTATTTTCTCTTAATATTTGTAATACCATTCTTACATGCTGCTCATGTTCCTTTTGATTCTTGGAATAAATTAAAATATCATCGATGAATACCACAATAAATTTATCCAAAAATGGCCTAAAGATTCGATTCATCAAATCCATAAATGCAGCCGGTGCATTAGTTAATCCAATAGGCATAACTAAAAATTCATAATGGCCATACCTTGTTCTGAAAGCTGTCTTGAGTATATCTTCACCTTTAATCTTAAGCTGATGGTATCCAGATCTAAGATCAATTTTTTAAAATACTTGTGATCCTTGTAATTGATCAAATAAATCATCAATTCTAGGTAATGGATACTTATTTTTCACTGTCACTTGGTTCAACTGTCTATAATCAATACACAATCTCATAGTCCCATCTCTCTTTTTGACAAACAGTACTGGAGCACCCCAAGGTGACACATTGGGCCTGATAAAACTTTTATCTAATAATTCTTCCAATTGTTGTTTCAGTTCTTTAAGTTCTGCAGGAGCCATTCTGTAAGGTGCCTTAGAAATTGGTGCTACCCCTGGCAATAATTCAATGGAGAATTCAATTTCCCTGTCAGGCGGTAATCCTGGCAATTCTTCAGGAAAAACGTCGGGAAATTCTCGGATAACCAGAGTGGTATCCAAATTTATTTCTTCCTTCCTATCTTCTTTGATATAGGCAAGAAAGCCTTGACACCCTTTTCGAAGGAGGCGATTAGCTCGAATACAAGAGATTAAATATGATGGGGAATCTTCTTCGACACCATTGAAGTAAAATACTGGTTGATTCGGAATACTAAAGGCAACAATTTTCTTATAACAATCAATACTTGCATGGTATGCAGAGAGCCAATCCATGCCTAAGATTACATCAAAATCTTGAATTTCCAGGAGTATTAAATCAACCAACAGTTCCTTTTCTTCTATCTTTATTACACATGATTTGTACATTATATTGGTGTTAATTGAATCTCCCATCGGTGTGGCTATCTCTAGAATGTATTCTAATTGTTCTGGTTCTACCTTTAAGTGGCATAAGTGTTGTGACACAAATGAATGAGTAGATCCAGGATCAATCAAAATATGAGCTACTTTTTGGAAGATAGTAAGAGTACCTTGGATCACTGATTTTGAGGCCTGAGCGTCTTGCTCGGTAATCACAAATACTCTTCCCTTTATCCGAGGCGTCGGAGCTATCTCTCCCTGCTTTGGAAGCTGTTGTGTCTGTAAGCTAGGACATTGTTTAATCTGATATCCCAATTTTCCACATTTAAAACAGGCTCCGGTATTCCAATAACAAGGGCTTGATCCATTATTTTTCCCACATTTTCTACATGGTTCTATTAGGTTTTGAAATGGCGAGGGCCTTGGCTTCTTGTTTGGCCTTTCAAACTGTTATCGATTAGATGATGTAGGTCTAACATGACTGTTCTGATTTGTCGTCTTTTGGTAATCTTCAAAATCTTTTTCGACAATTTGGGCACGATCCACTATTTCAGCATAAGTTTTTAATTTCAAGACTGATATTCTGCTTCTAATAGCTGGCCTGAGACCCCTTTCAAATTTCTTCACCTTTCTTGCCTCATTATTAATCATATGTGGTGCAAACCTGGCCAATTCAGTAAACTTGGCCTCGTACTGTGCTACTGTCTTATTTCCTTGGATTAATTCTAGAAATTCCATTTCTTTTTGGTCTCAAATAAAATCTGAGAAATATTTTTCATTAAATGCCTCTAGAAATACTTCCCAAGTCAAGGTTTTATTTTCTTTGACCAATACTCCTTTTGCCATTCGCCACCAGTGTTGTGCCTCACCTTCTAACATAAAAACTGCCAAGGCCACCTTCCTATCATCAGGACATTCCATAACCTCGAATATTTTTTCCAGTTGCATAATCCATCCCTCGGCTTCCAGCGGGTTTACAGCACCCTTAAAAGAAGGTGGGTTTAATTTCTTAAATTGTTCGATATTGCTCCCACCATTTCCTGTAACTGACTGCCTGGGTGGATTGTTGTTTTCCATCTGATGTTGCATTAGAGCAACCATATTTTCCAAGGCTTTGTGAATTCCTTCCATATTGGCTTCAGCTATTCTGGATCCTGACTTTATCCCGGTCTGTACACACAATAAATGTGATTTTAAGTACATTCTTTTTAAATTTCCTAAGGATCTTAAACCTATTGCTCTGATACCATAATTGTCACACCCCAAGAATTTACAATACTATTATTCCTGAGATGTGACGGACAAAACATATATACATCTATTGATAGGACAAATTTACAGTGGCGAGGTCTTACATAGTAAATAAAGAAAGCTAGCACAACAACAGTATCTTCCAAGGTTGATCTTGACTAGCACTCAAAATGAATCCGTAGTTATCCTGAAAAAATGTTTACCATAGTTTGATGAGTTTGGCTACTCAGTAAGTGATCATCATAATCCTAAAAATAATCATGATTGAAAGATATCAATATTTTCCAAAATGAGATCTATTAACAGAAATGCATCAACAGTTTCACTTCCAATAAATGCATAATTAAGCATAATCCGAGTAATTGAAATGCTTATAACACTTTTAACGGCAGTACATAATTCAAAGGATTTCACAAAATACCCTACTGGCGTCCCAAGTAGGTCACCTATATACCCCATCGGCGTCCTGATGGGTCCACTTAATCCCTATCGACGTCCCAGATAGGTCCACCTAATCCCTGCAGGTCCACTTATACCTCAGCGGCGTACCGGATGAGTCCACTTAATCCCTACCGGCGTCCCAGATAGGTCCACTTATACCTCACCGGCGAACCGGATGAGTCCACTTGCATACTTAAATTGTTTCTAAATCTCTTTAAACATTTGACAGCAGCAATATCATGTACTCAACATATCACTGAAACCATTAATATGAATTTCACTTAAACCATTAATAACAGTCACTCTCTATAATATTTCAAAAATAACCAATCAAATATTTTGGGCTCAAATTTAGAAAGGTAGCAGTTTGTAAAGACATTCTAGCATAATTGCCAATTTAATATGTATAGAAAAACTCTTATAAAAATTCAAGAATACGGACTTATCACAATTTATGGAATATCAATTCACAAATAAACATTTCACAACAATACTATAATCAATTGCAAAAATGTCAATTTTTAAATAATAAGGCAGTCATTTGCACATGAATTTTACAATGTCTAAATATTCAAAACAGTAGAAAGAAATATCACAATTTTACTAAAAGCAGAAATATCACATTTATTTCTAACAATAGACAAGAAAAATAAATAAATTTATTTTTTTAATTTACAGCATTCAAAATTTCTAACATAGATAACATATCACAATTTTTATTAAAAACATTATTTTTGAAGATAATGAGGTCACGTGCGCATAAAATTTATCGCGCCTAAAATTCATGATAATAAGCAGAAATAATTATTTCATTTTATTTTTAAAAAGAATGGATTATTTTTCGAGACAATGAGGTCACTTACACACAAAACTGATAAAATAAAGATCCTAGACGGAAATATCACTATTATTAAAAATAGACTATTTTTCAGAAAGACGATATCACTTACCCACAATTATTTGAGAGTGAGCTTCCGATAAAAAAATTCGGTTCGAGAGAGAAGTTCAGTGTGTTTCGACCAGAGAGAGAGATCTCAAAATTTTGTTTTAGGGTGGGAGTGCTCACATCTCCTATTTAAATTCTTATAACGTATTATTATATTATTTTATTACGCTCTACCTCATATCTGAGGTGTCGCGTTAAAAGTCTGCTTTTAACGTACGAAAACCACGTCCGCTAAAGGACGTTGCCACTGCAAGCAGGAAGCAAAAGCAAGCAAGCAAAACAGGCAAGCAAAAGTTAAACGAAGTAAAAGTTTTTGAAAATAGTGATGGTCCCCAAGGACCATCATATTCAAACAGACCATCACCTATTTAAAAGCATCTTTTCTCCTTTTTTTTTTTTTTTTTTTTAAAAAAAAAAAAAATTTAGGATTGTTACATGTTGACTCGGTTTGGGATGTAATATGTCTGGTTAAAGTAATCTTCAGCACTCTCTTTCTCATTTTTTGCCATATTTATTTCTTACGTTTTATGTTATTCCCAAGCATAATATTGTGATTTTTTTTTATTCATAAAAGATGGATTTTAGTAGCATCAAATTTTAAATCTTAGATTTGTTTTCTTTATTTCTTTTCAAGTCAATTTATTATAATGGATTACTTATAAGTTATCTTAGCCGGGGAAAAAAAAAAAGGAATATATACACCGAATGGATCCCATAACTTCAACTTTCATTGATGGCAATGACATATGGGTGTATTTTTTTAGACCATTTATTGGATATCTACATCCTCAAAACCTTTCATATTCAGCATTTATGAAGGTTTTGGGAAAGCTAGTTTTTTAATTGGGCCACATGCTTCTCCCATTGTTTCTTGCTCAAGCATCATAATAGTGATATTATTCTATACTACTACTACTGCTACACAAACTATTCTACTACTCGGGCTGCCAATGGGCTAGGCCCGGGCCCAGAAAAGCTTGGAATTGACCCTACTCAATCTGATAAGGTCCGACCTGGAATAGACCTGACCTGTCAAGGCCCAAAATGTATAAGGAAGCCCGGCCCGACCCGGTAAAACCTGGGACTATGAGGCAACTCGGCCTGTTAGGCTTATTGGGCCTAGCCTAGCCCAATTCAGGCCAGAGCCTTTTTCTTTTCTTTTTTCTCTTTAAACTTTTCTTGTAAGGAAAAAAATTTGCTAATTATTTTATTTGGGTTTTTAGAGGGAGAGTATTTTTAGAGAAAGAATGAGATATTGGATTTATAGAGAGAATACTTTTTTAGAGAGAGAAAGAGAGATTGGGTTTCTAGAGAGAGAATGAGTTTGATACAGAGATTAGGTTCCTAGAAAGATATTAGGTTTTTAGAGAGGGAGTTTGGGTAGGAGAATAGGTTTTTAGAGAGAGAATATGTTTCTAAAAGAAAATTCAAAATATTTTTTAGAAAGAGAAAGAGAGATTGGGTTTCTAAAAAAAGAAAGGGATTGAGAGAGAGAGACAGAGATTCGGCTATTAGAGAGAAAAAGAGAATTTAGATTTCTAGAGAGGAGATGAATTTTTAGAGCAAGAAAAGGGAGATTGGGTTTTTTGATAGAATGAGTTATTAGGTTTCTAGATGGAGACAACATGTGTTTTTAGAGAGAAATTGGGTTTCTAGAGACAGTGTTTTAGAGCTAGTAATAGAGATTGTGTTTTTAGAGAGAGCGAGAGAAAGAGATAATGTATTTTTAGAGAGAGAATGAGAGATTGGGTTTATAGAGAGAGTGAGTTTTAAATTTTATAAAAACTATTTTAGCATATATTTATTTTTGTTTTATTTGTCTTACGACAAACAATAAAATTGTGAAGAGTGAAGATTAAGAAGAAAAAAAAAAAAATGGCATGCTAAATGGCCGGGCCGGGCCTTTTTGGGCATGCGTGAGACATTTCTAGGCTTATTGGGTCAGCTCGAACTGTTGGGCAAATTTCGGGCTTTTTGGCCCAGCTTTGGAGCCCAAAAGTGGCTCTAAACTAGGTCCGGCCCATCAACTACTACTACTACTACTAATAATAATAATAATATTATTATTATTATTATTATTATTATTATTGTTATTATTATTATTATTATTATTATTATTATTATTATTATTATTATTGTTGTTGTTGTTGTTTTTATTATTATTATTGTTGTTATTATTATTATTATTATTATTATTATTATTATTATTTATCATGAAATATCATCAATATTAGTATTACAATATAATATTATTATATTATCAATCATATTATATAATATCATTATAATTTATTTATAATATTATTAATATTAAAATATATTAATATATTAATATTACATTATATTAATATTATAATATTGTATATTGAGCATTTATTAATATTAATACCCATATACTATAATAGGAGTTTATGCTTAGTTCATCAAAATCAACTCAATAGATGACGAGGGTCTAAGATGATATTGGATTGCAGGTGCACCCCAAAGAAATGCGCTCTTGCGGATAGGGGGTCCTCTTTCCAGTATATGTTTGTCTCCCCGCAACGGGAAGAGGAAAAGTAGCTTCCTATTTTTCACCCGTCATACACTCATATTGTGAGAAAGTTGGCTTAGGTACTCTCGAAGTCTACTCTTCTCATATAAGACTCATTTTCACTCTATTACTCGAGAGCGCCAAACATTCTCAGATCGATTAAAGTCCCACCAGGTTTCACTTCAATTTGAGATCATTTGCTTTGGGTTGCTTTGTCATTCAGAACCTTTCTTGATGCAATGACTATTTGAATAGTGATTGTCGGTGTGAACAGTGACCTTCGACTTTGAAATCCTACAAATGAGGTCAAATGATGTTTGAATGCCATGAAATGTCAAGGGCAAGGGCAACTTAAGGATACCTAGATTAAACTTCCATTCATTTTTGCCCTATTTTTTGCTCCTTTGGACTAAGGTTTTGACTAGATGTTCTCTCATAGTCTAATCAACAGTCAAGAGCCATCCAATAACCTAAAGCTCTTGATTCTTTGTGGAGGAGTCACTCTTGGTATATCCTGAGGACCCTCCAGCTTTCTTTGCATTCTGAGACCATTTTGAGGCCTTACCATATATGGTTGTAAATGGCAGCAATCTTGGCTCATATCAGATTTCATCTGTCTCTATGGTCAGTGGCCGTGTTTGCGCAGATGATGGATAACTAACGTTCAGTCTCCCTCATAGTTGCTACGTTTTTAAGGTATGTCGGGCAGTATAAGGTTTCCAGTATCTATTCATGGGCTTTGTGCACAGTTGCTTAGAAGATACAACTAGTTCGTTTATGTCAAGAAAAGAGAAGACTCGATTACTTGGGAGTTAAATCCATTAGGTGATTTCATAGATAAGTTGTATAGACTGCTATAGGACTCAAGATCTATGCATGTTGAGCCATCGGCATTAAAGCGTGGTGCCGGTACCTCATAGAACATGAGCTTTCTCTTGCCTTGCTATTGAGCATCCCATTAACATGTTATTACCTTTCACCAACATTTGTTTGCTATGTAACACTAAACTAATGTCCACTTGTTTATAAATTGCCCTTTCTCTAGAGACTTTCAGAGTTGGATGTTTGGATTCTTTGAATTTCATTGGCGATACATTGATCTGTAAGACAGTTGCTGATTCAATGGAATCGTCCCTATTACTGAATGTAGGTATTCATCTATAGCAGATTGCAGTTGCAGCTATATTGCGGTATATTTGGAAAGAGAGAAACATCGAGTACTCCGATGGGGTAGTTCATGACTTCAAGCTCCTACTTGTGAGAATATTGTTTCTATTGATATGTAAAATTGATGTTACAATGGTGAATTTACACAAAAAGAATTGCATGTAACTGCAATATACAATTAGTAGTTGATAAATCTGTGAGATACGGTTTCTATACACTCTTAGTATACAATTGTGCATTGTGTTAATGCAAGATTTGGTCTTCATGAAGGGTGCAGGTTGCTATATGTGTTCACATTCCCCCTCAAACTCGAGATGATTTGAAAAGAATCATAGAGAGTTTGGAAAGAAACTGCGAGAAGTGATGCGGAGAATATGACTTGGTTAAGAAGTCTGCGAGTTGAGCAGCAGAAGGGATATAGGATAGAGAAATTGTGCCTGTCAAATATTCTTATCGAACATAGTGGCAATCAACTTCAATATGTTTGGTATGTTTATGAAACTCTGGATTTTTTTAAATATAAATAGCAATTTTGTTGTCGCAATAAAGTGGAGTGGGAGTAATAAGAGTGACACCCATGTCTGTAAGCTACCAGTGTAGCCAAACAATCTCAGTGGTAGTTTGTGCCATAGACCTGTATTCAGCTTCTGTGGTAGATTGAGCAATACGTTTTGTTTCTTCCTTTTCCAAGATATAAGAGACTCCTAAAAAAATGCAGAACATAGTAGAAGATTTTTTATTACTTAGATTCCCTGCAAAATCTAAGTCTGTGTAGGCTCGGAGCTCAAGTAAGGAAGAAGAGGAGAAAAATAAAGCTTGGTGAAGAGTATCCCTGATATAACGAATGATGCGCATTACTATAGCGAGATGAACAAAACAAGGAATACCCAGAAATTAACTAACAATATAAATGGCATAAGCAATATCTGGGCATGAAATTGTTAGATATATTAATTTTCCAACCAGTTGTCTGAAAAAGGTTGGATCAAAAAAGTTTCACCATCTGTAGCCCAAAGAAATTTAACATTCAATTCAATAAGGGTGTCAACTCTCTTTGTATCATCTTTTAGTCGAGCTTGGGAAACAATCTCTGAGGTATATTTTAATTATGAAAGCATATAACCACTAGGGGAATAGGCAACCTCTAATCCAAGGAAAGAGCGCAAGAACCTTAAATCTTTCATTTCGAAATTTTGATTGAGCTTCTGTTAGATTTTATGAATTGTGCTCATATCATTACCGGATATTATCATGTCATCCACGTACAGTAATAAGAGAACTCGCCCTTCAGAAGTTTTAGACACAAACAGGGTTAGATCATGATGACTCTCCCGAAATCCAACAGATAGAAGTTCACTTGGCTCGTCAAAGTGTACACACCCTCTTTTGAGAATCAATGACCCCAGGAGGTAACTTCATATACACTTCTTCAGCAATATCACCATTGAGAAAAACATTTTTAACATCTAATTGATAGAGGGGTCATTGTTGCATAGATGCTACGGAAATCAGTGTCCGAACAGTAGCCCTATGGGCCATTGGAGTAAAAGTTTCTCCAAAGTCAATTCTATATTGTTGGTTGTAACCTTTTGTCCTAAGGCGACCTTTGTATCGTTCAAGGCTACCATCTGCTTTTGTTTTGATTTATATACCCATTGACATCCAACAACAATCTTGCCTTTTGGAAGAGGTACGAAGTCCCAAGCATGCATGTGATCAAGAGTAGTTAACTCATCTGTCATTGCATGTCGCCACGCAAGCTGACTTATAGCTTCTTTGTAGGTCTAGGGTTCAGAATAAGAATAAACAGAAGTAAAAAAGGTTTGGTCCTGAGGTAAAAAGGTTTCATAGTTAGCAAGTCAGGCATGTGGTATAGAGCCACGAGTGCTTCGTCTAAGAGCAGGGTGTGGCATAGGATCAACAGTTGTAGGGTTCTAATCAAGATTGTTAACATGAGTTGATTGAATTTCTTCTTGGTTGTCAGCGTGGGGGACAACATTGGAATGTTCAGCAGTAGTTGGAACATAATAAAAAAAGGGGACGAGAAAAGAAATGTGAGAGGATGAGTTGTCATTGTTAGTTTTAAAAAGAGGAATATGCTCAGAAAACACAACATGGCAGGATACCCAGAGTTTTTTGGTTAGAGGGTCATAGCATCTATAACTTTTTTTGTGATCAGGGTATCCTATGTAACAACATTGACAAACATGGAAGACGACATGTCTCTCTCAGTTGAGGGTAACAATACAAAACAAATACAACCAAACACACGTAAAAGGGAATAGCTAGGTGATCTTGTGAACAATTTTGCAAAAGGTGACTGTCAAGATAAAATAGAGGCTGTCATAATATTGATGATATAAACTGATGTACGAATAGCTTCTGCCTAAAATTCTTTTGGGAGAGAGGTAGACAGAAGAAGTGCTCTTGTCGTTTCTAATATATGCCGATTTTTACACTCTGCAACACCATTTTATTTTGGACTGTAAGGGCATGTTTTTTGGTGTTGAATGTTTTTGTCAAAAAAAAAAAAATTGAAGCACCCCACTATTGTATTCACCTCTAGAATCTGATCGTAGGGCTTTAATTTTGGTGGAAAATTGGGTTTCTACATATTAATAAAATTGAGTGAACATTTTATAAAATTCAGCGTGATTATTCATAAAGAACACCCATGTATAACGAGTGTGATCATCAATAAAGGATACAAAATATTGTGATCCCCCATTAGATAGAATAGGTGCAGGGCCCCACACATCAGTATAAACAAGATCAAACATAGAAAATGAAATGGAATCATTTCGAGAGAAGGGTAAAGCATGAGATCTAACAAACTTGTAAATTTCATAATGTTGAACATCAGTAAAAATGTTATGTGCAACAGTACCAAGCACTTTACGAGAGAATAAAACTGTAACTAATAACTAAAGATGTGACCAAGACATTGATGTCATAAAGATGTGTCATCAATAGTAAAAACATCACAGACAAAAGAGCATATGAAAGTACTCCAGGTAGTACAAATTTCCAACTTTACGCCCAGTCCCAATTAATTGCCTTAACTACCGATCTTGTATGTAACAATTAGATGGAGAAAAAACAACATTACAATTTGAACGAGGAATCTAACCAACTGACAATAAATTCATGGCAAGTGAAGGAACATGGTAAACATTAGAAACCCTTAATTTACCAGAACAGTCAGAAGTAAGAGATATGGAGCCAATTTTTTAAACTTTCATAGTAGCTCCATCAGCAATATAAATAGTATTAGTAAAAGACTTACAGTTTACTAGGATTGATTAATTAGATGTCATATGATGAGAGGCTCCTAAATCGATCGGCCAAGAAGTAGAAGCAGTGTTACCTGAGAAGAATGCCATGGGTTCAGAAGTCAAATGTGACTGGGAAAGCATAGAATGTACTTGTTCAAGTGCAAGTGTCATGGTGGGTGGAATAGCAGTAGGGGTGTGACATACACCTTGAGTTGGAGTGCAATTGTTCAATGCTTGATTTGTATAAGCGACACCAGGGAAGATGGGTTTCTTCTTCTTTGAGCATGTGTACTTTATGGGTCCAAGCTCTTTACAGTAATTACATCTAACCAGTGGTTTAAAAAGCGGATCGGTGACCAGGATCGGGCATCTCAAAAACCCATCCGAATCGGCGAATCGGCCATCCGGATCAGGAATCGGCTGAATCAGTAGGATTAAACGTTCAAAAAAATCCGAAAAAATTATTAAATTCATTATAAATGTTGTTTTTTAGGAATTCAATAAGAAATGAGGGTACTCCATTAAGAATTTTCATTTCTTTGCATGAATATGGGAATATTGATATGTTCTTTCCCTGCATGAATTACTATTTACCATTTAATTTACATCACACAAAAGGATAAATATAGAATTATCATGGATTAAGTATATTATCATACATGGACTACAATAAAGCATACAATTCGTAACATACGATCTAAACATAAAATGACAGATGACGTCGTTCTTCATCTTGGTCACGCTGGTGCCATTGATTGGATTGGTGTGACAATTCATTGACTCGTTCTAAAAACGAATCATCCAAATTAGTGGGCACCTGACTATACCATAATCCCTGAGAGTTAGTATTTTGTTGTGGTCCTAATCCAAAATCCCTGAAGCTTGTTCGTCATTCATGCTCACCTACACTATCGTGCTCATCCCAACCCTCTTGTTGTTGGGACTCGATATGTGAATAATTTGGCTGGGATTCGGTGGCCTCATAATCATCATCTCTCTCGTTTTCCCTTAGACCCCCTTCCCACTCTCCCTCATTAAGTGCAATATCACTGACATCTCCGACAAATTGTGGATATGTTGGCGGGTTGCTTCCTCTTTCATGCTGCTCATCGCTTTCTTCAAGATCTGCCTCACCGATAGCTTCAAGGAACTCTCTCTTGTGCAACACTAGCTCATCTTCTTCTACTACCCATTGTTCTGCTGTGTCTGTGACAAATATTATGTCCAAGTCTATCGACCTATAGTCTTCAAGCTTCCTTCTTATTTGTCGCTCTCGGAGGTTTAAGTTGTGATGAATGTAGACTAATTTATGAAGCTTCTTCGAAGCTAGTCGATTCCTCCTAGTAGTGTGTCACCATTGGAACGTACTCCAGTTTCGCTCACAGCTAGTAGCAGAACATATCTGCGAGAGCACCTTGATTGCTATCCTCTTTAGGTGAGGTGCATCACTACCATATTTCTCTCACCATTCAGCTGGATTAAAATGCAAAAAGCATTGTAAGGGCAAGAACAATTCATAAAATTAAATATATGAATGAACAAAAAATTAGTTAGGGGATAACCTGGATCCATCTTAGTTCGAGAATTCTTGGTAAGTTGAGTTTCGAAGGATCTTATAGCATCCCTATACATAGCAAGCTAAAACAAAATATTTCGTTTGAGTGCATTATTCCTCACAAATATAACAACTCAATCAAGTTCTTACCCAAATACTAAATAATACCTCTTGTATTGCTGCTACCTGGTTTCGATGACTTCTATCTGACCTAGTAATAATGTATCTAACCCCGTCCATAATCTTGTGGGGATGTTCAGGTGTCAAATAGAAAAATTTTGGGTTGAAGTAGTAACCTAGAAAATATATAGATAGAGAAAAGTCATTTAAAATTTCATAAAAAAATATTTTAGAATGAAACATTCTAATGATATAAATATATATTTACCTGCATAATGAATTAGACGTCCAAATTTGGTATTCCATCTTCTTTCTATAATCTCGATCACTTTACTAACAAAACTACACTTCTCCCTAGTAGTTGATTTGGCCCTCTCGATACATTTATAAAGGATGCCCATGGTAACGTTATTGTCAGCATCCATCATTCTTAACACCGTGACCAAAGGGGTAGTGGCCTCTACGATATTGGAACATCGAGACCAGAACCTCCTATTTGATATTATGCCGTCCAAGTTTAGCCCAGTACTAGACTTCGAGAGGCGGTTATTTAACCACAATTTACTACTAAACAATCTATTTATTGCACCTTCAGATTTTCGAATGGAGTCTATAGCCAAGTAATCTGTCGCAAAGCGGGGGTGATGGCAGGCTTGATTATCTCTTTTTTTTTAGACTGTTCTCTGAATAAAAATAAAATTTTAGAATCGTTATATATAAATCTTGATACCAACCTCGCTTCCTGTAGAGTCTCCTTGATCTCACATATCGATGTTGTGTGCAGCACACGGGGTCCATACTAGATGCTTCCTCTTATCCATTAACTTGCTGCCCGTAGACACACATGCACACGTATTGTCCTTAATAAACTGGATTACATGCTTATCTCCCACCTCCTTCACTATCTGATCATACAGTCGTACGTAGAAGTTTGCATCATTCTTCATACTTGATACGTCTTTTCTAACACAAAAACTATACCTTTTGGGGAATAGGCCAAGAAGTTTAAAAACTCTTTTTTGCTAACTTTATTCAACCAACCATCAGTCATGAAAGTACCAACTCTGTTTATATTCTTCAACCCACTTTCTAACTTCCTCCACCTCTTCATCCAATATTGGCCCACTGAGTTCATATGCCGTCGGGGTTTTACCTCGGGCCCGGCTCTCTGGATTGCGTTGACCATAAGTGGAAAATATGGGCTATTGGCTGTATCAAAGGGGATCTCTTTTTCGTAGAACCATTTATCAACATATCTGCCCAACATGTTTCTCGTACATTTCACCATGCCTTTGAGGGTCATCTGTTCTGACTTAGGCTTTAAGAGAAATGGGTCTATACTACCATGACCTGCAATACTGGCACTCTTAAATAAGCTAGAAACAATTTTTTCAACGTCTGATTCCTTTTGATATATATTACCACCAACCCCTCCATACATATTTGAGCTGGACCTGTCATACATGCTCAAGCTGGGCCCGCCATGCATGTCTGAGCTAAGCCCACCATGCATGCCCATATCAGAACCACCAGGCATTCTAAACTTGTGTTCCCTTTGGTATGTTTCCTGTAAACTCATTCTTGTGGCCATCTCCAAGTCATTATTATATTGCTCTTCTGGATCATTCCCGCGTGATGGCATATATAAACTAGCTATCTCCTCATCCATCCACTGCTTTGCAATTTTTTTACCTTTAATAACCTTGAGAAATGTCGACATCAGCTTTCTTACATTATTAGGGACACTATTGCATACAAAAACATCGCCATTAATCCCTACCAAGTGTTGCTTGAACTTATGTACCCCACTACTTATCACTCTTTGACAATAATTACAAATAATTTTGTCTTTTTTGTTGAGATTAAGTCTGACCCCATGTTGCCATGCAGGGTCTTCCACAGATCTTGCCATGGTTCAACTGTTTTAATATGTAAATGGTTAAAAATTAACCTGACAGTTCAACATGAAAAATAATCACCATGTATAGTGATAATATGTACGAGTAGTTCATGAAGTCATATTTGTTATTAATGCAAAATATTTCTATTGACAAAAATATTTTAGTTCCTACTGGGAAAAATAATTTATTTATGCAACATTATAGATAAAAATAGCCTATATCAGCCACTACATATAGAACAAAAATTTTACATTGATATAGTATTAATAAAAAATATATTTACAATGGTATAGTAATTCACAATGCCAACACATATGGACTTGTCACAAATCTTCATTTCGACAAACATGAATTAGTTCGTACTGAGAAAAAAAAAAATATTTATGCAACATTATAGATAAAAAAAAATCTGTATAAGTCACACTTAGAATCAAGAAAAAAATTACAATAATATAGTCATCCATAATGCCACTACACGTATATTTGATACAACAAACATTTACAATGATATAGTCATTCACAATGCCACAAATAAAATTTACAATGATATAGTGGGCACAATCCCAACTCAATTGAATGATCACAAATAGTCGTACATCTCAATTACAAATATGCAAGATAATATAATAAAAAATACAAGCTCCAAACATAGCTACAGCTCAATTATCAAGAACATATATTTTTTGCATTAAAAATTTAATAATAAAATTGAAAAATGCAAGATAATATAATTATCATACATGCCACGATTTTTTTACAATGATATTCACTTTAATTCCTCATGATAATACAGTTTAACAACATGTATTTTTTGCATTAAAAATTTAAAAAATTAAAAATACATTTTTAATGCAAAACGGCATTAAAAATATAATACAGTTTAACATCATGTGCTTGTTAATATATTTTTTTGCATTAACAACAAATTAATAAATGTAGTTTTGCATTAAAAACATAATAACATGTATTTTTTTGTATAAATAATCTATCAACATGCAAATTTTTTAACTAAAAATTTAAAAATAAAAATTAAAAATATTTTTTAATTCCGCATGATAATAAAAAACTGGTCACAATTTTTCGAAAAATCATGATTTTTCAAAAAAATTGATCATGAACTAAAAAAAAAAAAAAACGCAGTTCTTCACAGACTCACCTAACATCAGTCATTACAACTCAAAAATCCTCCTCAAATCGAATAAGTTATATCAAATTGAATACATGTTTTGATAAACAACACTATAAGGAATCAAAGCCCTATAATATTAACAGATTATTATCAAAATATTAAATAAAAGCAATTGAATTGAGGAAAAAAAAAAAAATGCAGTTCTTCACCGACATCAGTCATTCAATCTCGAAAATCAAGCTCAAATTGAATAAATCAGATCAAATTGAATACATGTGATGATAAATAACACTATAACGAATCAAAACCCTATAAAATTAACACATTATTTATAAAATATTGAGTGAAATTGATAGATTGCCGAAAAAAAAAAAACTCAGTCCATTTTTTTTTCATAGACATCAGTCTTTTTTTCTCAAAAATCAAACTCAAATTGAATAAATATAATCAAATTGAATACATGTGATGATAAACAATACTATAACGAATCAAAAGCCTATAAATTTAATATATTATTTACAAAATATTGAGTAAAATTGATAGAATGGCGGAAAAAAAAAAAAATGCAGTCCATTTTTTCTTCACAGACTCAGTCTTTTTTTCTCAAAAATCAAACTCAAATTGAATAAATATAATCAAATTGAATACATGTGATGATAAATAATACTATAATGAATCAAAAGCCTATAAATTTAACATATTATTTTCAAAATATTGAGTGAATTTGATAGAATGGCGAAAAAAAAAAAAAACGCAGTTCTTACCTGTTTTTCGTGCACCCGTGGCTTCAAATTCAAATTTGATATGTATTCGTCCAAAATACTCACAAATTATGAACAATAACTTCTGAACAACACTCTTACGATCATTAACCCTCATATTTTACAGAAAATAATCATTCTTGTACTTGAAATCAAAGAAATGGCCGAACCCTAAAACTTTTTTAGGGTTCTTCACATATCCAAGTTTTTTTTATCAAAATCGGTGATTTTTATTCCTTTTATTGACTGAAATGGCTGAAAAATTTAAAATAAAGCCTACAATATTCGATTTTAAAGCTGAAAAAGATGAAAAATGATAAGAAAATGACAAAAAACTATGAAAATCGTGAAGAATATTGTGCAGCCTGTGTTCTTGGACTAGTCTCAACAGTGACTCGGCGATTCACTATTGGGAATCGCCCGGTTCTCTCTAAACACGAGCGATTCTCGGTATTGTAGTGGAACAGGCATACCCTCTGCCGATTTCCGAGTCGAACAGAGCGAGTCCGGTTCGACTCGCCGAGTTTTCAAACCCTGCATCTAACAGATGTCATGTTCTTTTAAGGGACATAATACGGATTGTGTTGTTGCTGTTTAGACTCATTTTGTCTCTGAGGTTAAGTTACAGCAAAAATTGTTTCTCCTTTAAAAACTGAGTTAATATATTTAATCTCATTTTCTTTTGCAGTTAGCTCAGAAAGAGCTTGATTCAGAGTAGGGAGAGAGCTTTTGTGCACTAAGGCATTTCTGCACTTTCAAATTCTGAACTGAGTGCTATTAAAAATTCAATAACTTGAAATTCTTCTTGAGATTTTGCAATTATTTATGCACTAGGACAATCTTCAATCACAGGTTCCATGAGTGATAGAGCATCACAATACCTCTTCATGGAAGAATTGAAGTCTTGCATAGAGTGCTCTCCCTGTCTGAGGGAGTGGAGTTCCTATGCTGATACTTTCGTACCCAGTTAATCTGATTATCAATCTCCTCAAGAAAGATCCATGCTTTTCAGGCAATTTTGAAGTTGCTCAGATTGATCCCTATGTTACTCTTTGATGAGTCCATTAGCCATACTATAAATCTAGCATTATGTACTCAACATTCCTCTATCTTTTGCGGTTCATCAGGTTTCTTTTGGGTTCCATCTATGTATTCGAGTAGTCATTTTCCATGAATTACACTCCGCTTAAATGAGACCCAAAATGTGCAGTTATTGCCATTAAGTTTAATAGGTACAAGCTGGTAAGAATCATATTTTTCCCTTTGAATAATAAAGAAACAAACACTTGCACCCTTGCGAGCAAGAAAATCAAAGAGCACAAAAGAACAAACACTTGCACCTGTGCAATCAAGAAAATCAAAGACCACAGTAAAAGGAATGCGAACACAATATTCTAATTGTGAGCGCAAAAGTATTGATGAGAGAGAGAGAGAGAGTGTGTGTGTTTGGAATGTTAAAAAAAAAATGATATTTAAAAAGATCATGTGGTGGGAAAGAGGACTTGGAAAACTCAATTTTGAATAGTCAAAATAAGAAAATTAGAGGAGAGAGGAAAAACTCAAAAGACATAACGTCATCCAGTTGGTTAGAGAAAGCTCTATTCAGACAAAATATCGACGGAAGACCCCGAGTTTTTACAACAACAGGTCGTGTCGATGGAAAAACCAAGGGGCATTATAGAGAGATGTGTAGAAAAATCAGGGGGCATTAGAAAAATCAGAGAAATGCAAAGCAAAATAAAAAAGATGGTAGATCAGAATAATATCTCAGAAAACAAATTGGAACAATATCTCAGAGGACATATCATTCAAACCTCACTTGAAAAATCAGAGAGCATGTCAAAACAATATCTTAGAGGGCAGATCAAAACAATAACTCAAAGGGCAGATCATTCGAAACCTCACTCGAATAAAATCAAATAGCACATCAAAACAATATCTCAGATGGCAAATGATTCAAATAACGAGAACTCGTTTTTGCAAGCCAAAACTCTTATCCTCTCTCTCTAACAAACTAGAGAAGCATAAGAATGAAGGACAAACATGAGGTTTTAGCATCAGACGAACATGGTGACGCAATTAGATTGACGAAGACATAGATCAGAGCACACAAATCAAAGCAGCTGGAAGCAAAGGCATGATGTTTGAGAGACGGATCACCAAATCGTAACTTGGTTCTGATACTATGTGAAAATATTGTTTTTATTGATATGTAAAACTGATGTTATAATGGTTAATTTATATAGAAAGATTTGCATGTAACTGCAACATACAATTAGTAGTTACTAAATCTATGAGATACAATTTCTATACACTTTTAGTATACAACTGTGCATTGCGTCAATGCAATATTTAGTTATCATGAAAGGTGCAGGTTGTTATATATGTTCACACTACTGTCCAAAATACCTACCACTACTCTTAGTTGAGAAAGGAGTCTGAGGGTGTGTTTAAGGAAAGGTATAATTAAAAAAATGGACCAAGTGGCCAAATTGCAAGTTTAGAAGATCCAAAAATCTAATAGATGGAAACATCCTCCTCAAGGTTGCATAAAGCGAAACTTTGTATTAGTATTTTGGTTTTGTAATATACTTTGGTGTCTTTCAAAATAATATTATGCTTTATTTAGTTGTCCTTAAGTTTTTAAATATTGTTGAGAGAAAAAGGAGTGGGTTTTAGTCCTGAATTGAAGATGAGAGTGTAGATTGAGTGGTATTTAAGTGTGTCATTCTCATGACATTCACATCGGTGCATGAGGGACCCCTTGCCCAATCATGTGTGGGTCTAGCTCAAGGCTCAATAACTTTTTGCAAGTCGTGACTAGTACGAATGTAGCGCCTGTTGGAAATCCAACAGTCTCTAGCCGTTGAAGACACAAAGCACCTAAAACTGATTGCAGCCTTTGAGATGCATGTAACTATTCACATCCAATGGCTAAGAACTGTTGATGATAGTTGTTTGACTTCCAACAGTTACTTTGTGAAGTGTAACAGCATAAAACTGTTTACTTGGACAATAAATTTGCAACTACATGTAGCTCTATATAATGAGTCATTTTCCCATCCTGTGAACTAGTCATGTGTATGTCATTCTCAATAGAGCACTCATCCCTGTTTCTGTACTCGTTTTTCTCTCTTTCTCTCTCTAAGAATATAAGATTGGTGTACTACAATGGGCTTATAAGTCAGGTGCATAATGCATTGAAGCATCAAAAGAGGCATTCTATTTTCTTGTATCATGATGATGAATTGACATTTTATGTACACATTTTACAGTATTGAAGGGGAGCAAATATCATCTTGAAAAAGCACTCTGCCCGAAAACAGGAATGAAATTTACCTAACTTATTTTATTTTTGCCCATGTTTCACCATAATACATTTCAACACTTCGATGGAAGTTTTAGAAACAACCCACATCTTTCTTGAGGACTTGGTTCGCGATGGAGATGATATTACGCTCTTCACTTACTCAGGTCATGTATCTGTTGCACTGCCGGTAAGACCTAGACAAAGACAAGTCGTCTGATGTGTTGATTGTCTCCTACCATCACATTATTGAAGGAGACTCAATTAATGTTGGCCATCTATTAGTGCTATGACAAATTCCTTGGGAATTCATATGACCTAGATGAAGTCAAGCTAGGATTGAGACAAGGAGGTGCTTTCTCAGCATATTAAATTGATAAGGAAATAATGAGGCCCATCAAATGGGCTTCAACCAGAGCCTTTAACTCTTGATTACTTTTGAGTATGTATAAATGTCTTCACAAATTTGTGTATCCTTACTCGTGCATCAATTTTGATCAAAAGGATTTTGTTTTGAAATTAAATAATGTTTCAAAAAATTTCAATTTTACAATGAGTT
Source organism: Amborella trichopoda (assembly GCF_054954075.1). Lineage (NCBI taxonomy): Eukaryota > Viridiplantae > Streptophyta > Magnoliopsida > Amborellales > Amborellaceae > Amborella > Amborella trichopoda. The sequence continues at coordinate 46,868,873 of NC_142339.1, forward strand.
GTTTTTTTTTTTGTCATTTTTCTTTTATTGATGAAATTAGGTTAAGGATCAAATTAATCGTTTTTATTGTTAAAAATAAGTTCGATCCTTAAGGGATTGAACTGATTTTTTTGTTGCTAAGAATAAGTTAGACACTTGAAGGGCCGAAATGAATTTTTGCTTTTGTTTAGAATTAGTTCAACCCTTGAAGGGCCGATCTTATTTCTTTTGTTGTTAAGAATAATTCGACCTTTTAAAGGTCACAGTATTTGTTTTTTTTCTTTTTCTTATTTATGTTAAGAATCAGTTTGACCCTTTAACGAACTGCAATTTTTTTGAGCAATTTTCTTTTTCCTGTTCAACCTTAAGGCACACCCCTCGTTGATTGTGCTCTAGATATAATGCATTGAAGAAAGAAACTGGAGACTTCAGAGAAGAGAGCTGTAGTTATAATCGAATTGTCTACGCATCAATCTCAGAGCAAAATTTGAATATGTTATGGAATATGATAAAACATTATATGAATGGAAAATAAAAGTCGATCGCAGGAGCCACAATGTGACATTTAGGGAATGTTTAATTTGGTGGAATTTTTGGTAGTGGGGGGCCCAAAGTCCACCAAAAACCCTCCCTTGTTTGTTGCAACCTCTAAAAGCCGCAAGCTTGAAGGGGGTGTAAGTTTAAGTTCGATGTAGGGCTGAGAATTTCCCCATATTCGAAACCCGAAATTTGGATCTTGGTATGGATCCAAGTTTTGAATCAGGAATTTGGATCCGAATCTAAAATCTAGATCTAAATAGCAATTCGAGTAGGATCCGAATATAGGTGGATCCGATATGAATCTGACTTAGTTTTTTTAAATAATATATATTATTTTAAATATACATATAATTTATATATTTGTTAATTTATATATAATATATAATTATTTTAACTTTTATAATCATATTTTAACTTTATGATATACAAAATTAGAAATGATCCGGATCTAGATCCATGGATAATTTTGGATCCAGATCGAGAACTGGGTGGATTAAGATCTTGATCTGGGTGGATCCGAACCCAATTCGGAGAATTCTCAGCCCTAATCAGATGAGGCGCATTTTTAATCGACTTTATGTGGATATCCTTTGTTATCTCCTCTCTCCCACAAGGCTCTAGGGGCATGTTTGATTTTACGGAGTTTTTAGGAGTGGGAGTTGAACGTCCCACTTTCATGTTTGATTTTGATGCAAGGAAGTGTAGCGTTCTACGCAGCATTTTTTTAGCGTCAAAACTGTACTATTTTTGGAATACTATCCTTCTATCTTAAATGATAGAAGGGCGGGCGTTTTTCCATAATTTGTGGGAGACTCCTCCCACTCTGAAAATCTCCGGCCAATGTCTTCAAAGAATAATATTTATCTCAAAACAACTAAATCTACTGAGCACCTAAAGTTCCTTGAGTCTTACTTATGGAAAACGTCAAACTGTGTCGAAGAAAAAGAAAAATGCTCCAAAAAAATTTAATTTCAACTTTAAAGGATTAAATCTCTTAGGCATCTAAAGCCTCATAAGTCTTACTTCTGAAAAAGACTTCCAAACTTCGAGCCTTAAAGGGCCGAAGTATGTTCAAGAAAAATAAAACTGCTTTAAGTTTGACAAATTTAATTCAACCTTTAAAGGATCGACCTGATTCTTAATTAAAAGAAATAAATCAATTTGACCCTCGAACTTATTCTTAACAATCAAGAAGAGTAGTTTGGACATTCAAGGTTCGAACTTATTCTTGACATCAAAAGAAATTAGTTCTACCCTTCAAGGACAAGTTCCAGCCTTCAAGGGTCGAACTTAAACTTCATCATCAGCATCCGAGCTGTATCTCAATTATTTGGGGTCAGCTACACGAATTGAGTTTTATCATTCTGTATCCTAATTATTTGGGGTCAGCTGCACGAATTGAGTTTTATCATTATGCTCTATTATGGGCAACATCCTCAGTAAAATCATATAGGTCACTATATTTTTTCTTACTACTTCCATCTATGTCATTTTGAGCCTTTTTTCTTTTTTGTTTAGAACCTTTTACTAGAAACTAAATCACACCTTCTAACCGGCGTTGTATTAGGCATACTCTATACATGGCCAGCCTACCTAAATCTATTTTCCCTTGTCACCTATTGCACCCACACCTAAATTCTGTCAAATATATTCATTCCAAATTCTATCATTTCTTATCATGCCACTCATCTATCTAAGCATCCTCATCTCAGTTGCACTCATCCTATGGGTATGTTGTTTATTGACCGTCCAACATTCCATCTTATAAAGCACAACTGGTCTTATAGCTGTCTTATAGGAGTTCTCTTTCAGTTGATATGCAACTATTACATAAAACTCTAAATGCACAGTAAACGTCGAATTTATGCTTAACAACAAAAAAGTTAGTTAATAGTTTCGAATATAAAAATTGATTGTAAGTTAGAAAACTTTGATACTATTTTTTACATGTTAGAAAAGTAAAATTTATAGAAACCCCCCAATTTGCATTTTCTAAGCATATCCTCCAATATTTTTATATTATTAATTTCAATACTTTTTATTTTGATAACCACTTCGTAAATACAAAAGTAGACTTTTTGTTTTTTCCAAAACTCTTTATGCCCACGTTTGCCACTTTGTTTCTCTAAATCGGTCCGGCACAATTTATATAGGTAGTTTGAACGTTATTTGCTATGTACTCAACTTGTGTCGGAACAACTTGTATAAAGCCAACACTTTTTGCGCCGGACCAAGACATGTGTCATGTTTTTTGAAACATTGGTTACAATGGAAGGAGAATTTAGTTAAAAAAAAATTTTAACTTTTTTGTACGGTGGTGCAATTTGTATAGAGTTGAGGCTCAAAACAACAAAAATAAATGGTACTTTCAAATAGTATTGAGAAATGTAGTTCAATACTGAAAATTTGTGTATTTAATTATAAAATTTAAAGTTTTAAAAATAGTACAGGTCGAACACATTTATGAAAACTTAAAAATTTTGGAAACTTGAAAATCTTGAAAACTGACCGTCTAAAAATGTGTGACAAAATGTATTATTTTTAAAATTTAAAATTAATTTTTTTTTCATGTCCATGCACCATCATGTCGAGATGATCGATTTGACGATATTTCGACAACAAAACAACATCTTCGAGTGAAATTTTTAAAGTGGGATCAAATTTATTGTTTAGAGCGTCGGCTCTGTAGCAACTGTCTCCTAGCAGGAGATCTACCCAAAATCCAGGTAAAAGCGAGACACGTCACCCTATTATATTACATTGACGAATACGAATGTTAGGACAGTCAACCCTCTACTCTCCGCAGCACAAATTATAACACAAATTCAAACTCGCCCTTTTTATCGGACAAGAAAATTCCCCTGCATTTTCATTTCACTAAGAACTTTTCAACTGGCCAGGAGACTGTCGCTACAAGAGTCCCGCGAAGCGCCATCCCCCAGGGCCCTGCATCTCTCTCTCTAGTCTTTACGCACGCAGACACGCAGCAGCTCTCTTCGCTGAGCATGGGGCCTTGCGCCGATGCTACCACGCTTGTTTAGGCGGAGCGGCGACCGACGCTCTGGCGAAGGCGGCGACCGACGCTCTAGCGTAGGCGGCGATTCACGGACCGCACCACCCATGGACCAAAGTCCCACCACACGCCGCTCGCGCACGCAGCCGAGGCTCGACCGACGCAACGCTGTCAAGCACATTGACTATGAGGCCTCGGCCTCGGCCTCGACCTCGACCTCGCCTGACTCTGGTTCTGGCCTCAGAACTAGGTCACTTGACCTCGAGCCTCGCTATGCTGGAGAGATGAGCTTTAGGGTTGTTGGGGGAGTTGATGGTGAGCTTGATAAGATTTGTAGTCATTTGGGGCTCTCGGGGCCGGATGATTTTTCAATTCCTAGAGCTGCTTGGGAGGCGAGAAAGGCGAGGTCTTCATCTGATTTGTTTCCAAGGTCTCGACTTAGAGAGGATTCTTCGGAGGTTGTGGGGAGTCCGCGGGATTCTAGCGTTTCTGATCTTAAAGAGAGCGATGGCACCGCTGGAGTTTCTAATGAGTTTGTCTCTGAGCAGAGATCTAGGGTTTCTGACGCTCTGGGTGTTGATTCAGATGCTAGTTTAAATGAGTTGGTGAATTATAGTCTTATCGGTCTTCCAGCTGAGAATTCTACGGTTTCGGCCGCTCCGAATGAGAAATCTGGACTTCCTGGTTCCCCGGATCTTAATGACAAATCTAGGGTTTTGAATGGGAGAGCAAATTCTAGGGTTTCTGGTGATAAACCTAGGGTTTCTGGTTTGCACGATGAAACCAGGAAGACTGGAAACCGTAAATTTTTTTGGTTGGCAGATTCGATCAGGAACTCTATGGTCTCGAGGAGTTCAGAAGTCATTGAGAATTCTGGGGTTTCAGGTGATAATCACGGGGTTTCAGGTCCACAAGATGAGATCATGAGGACTGGAAAACCTAAATCCCTTTCTCTTGAAGATGGGATTGTGAATTCTATGGTTTCAAGGAGTTTAGAAGTGATCAATAATTCTAAGGGTTTGGTCGAGAATTCTAGGGTTTCTGGTATCAAAGGGATTCGGCCTCCCATGCTTGCTCGACCTCCTACTATGTCTCTTCCTGTTGTGGTTGATAACTTCTCTTCTACTTGGGATATAATTAGGTCATTAGCACCTGTAGAAGAGGAGGCTTCTCCCGCTGTAAGAGGAGGGGGTTGGGAGAGTGAAGAAGATGTAAGGGAGGAGGAGAAATTGGAAGAAGAGAGGTTTGGGGCTAGGGTTGGAGAGACTGATCTCACTACTGCTTCATGCTCATTCTCGACATCAAATGATGATGATTCTTCGAGCACTAGCACCACCACAGAGGGCATGTATGTCATTTCTCCTCATGGTAGGTTCAGGCGTGGGATCAAATCATGGATTCGAGGTGGGCTTCTTGGGAGTGGATCCTTTGGGACTGTATATGAGGGCATCAGTGAGTAAGTGATGTTAGAGAATTAGATGATTCTTTCTTATTATGATTCTTTATAGCCCAGTTTCTAAGTAAAATGAAGCTCTTTTATTTCCCTTTCATTTCCTTTCTGATCTATGTCCTCTATGGTGGTGACCTTGAATTCAAATCAAATAAACATTTGGGATTAATATTTGATAGCTTTACGTTAGAAATCCCTCTCATACAGTAGGTTTTGCTTTAAGAGTAGGTGATTCTCATTAGTTTGCGTTTACTTGAAGCAAAATGATCTTTCATACTCTATCAAATGGGCTGGTTACTCAATTATAATGGGCAAACTATAGATTATATCAGTACTTTGCTAAAAGAATTGACCTTCACACTCAGAATTTATGCACAAGTTATTTGAATTGTGATTTTCAATTGCCTTTTAACTGGCATGTTCTATGGCTTGCGTCAGATATTCACAACTAGAAATGATCTTTCATTAATTCAGTTGTATGATATCTGGATGATTTTCAAATTTGGATTCCTTGTTTGTAATTGTAATACCATGGATTATCCTTAGTATTTGCTATGACCTTTTCTAAATCCCTTCCCAAGTTTTCACATGAAAGTGATGTTCATGATGAATTTTTTGGTGCTCTATGTTGTTGAAATCAATGCCAAGAGTAGAATGTTGTCAGCAAGAATCAAGGTATAAAATGCTCCTGCTGAAGGGGTAGATAAATGTGTGTCTTTTTGATAATTAGCCTCTGTGACCATAGTATATGAAACGGCCCTACATTTGGCATGGTTGAATTTTTTGGTGCTTTATGTTGTTGACATCAATGTCGGTCAGGAGAATGGTGTCAGCAAGAATCAAGGTATAAAATGTTTCTGCTGAAGGGTAGATAAATGTGTCTTTTTCATAATTGGCCTCTGTGAACATAGTATAATGAAATGGCCTTACATTTGGCATGGTTGTACCAGTGTTTTAAATGTGGGATGCGGTCCCAATGCAGCGGGGGATCGATGCGGCGATGCGGTCCAGATGTGGGCACATCGCCTTGATGAGGTCATTAAATATAAAATTTCTCAAAAAATAGGTTAATACCTGAAAAAATATGGAGGTGATTTATGTCATAGTAGTTATTTAATTTATTCATTTGCTCCACTATTATCAGCTGTTCGGAGACTTTGAATCCCTTGTTAGAAGGCATTAGAAATTAGAGACTAGAAACTTGAAAGTAACTTTATAGAAGATATCATATTATTGCAATTGCAAACTCGACCTTTGAAACCCTCGATATCCTGACGAATCTATGCTCAAACTTCTTCAAAAGAATGCCCATGCTAATCCCAATCGACAACCCAACCAACAATAAGAGCAAATCGACAATTTTTTGCAATCAAAATTTCCTCCTATTTTTTCTTCTTCGTTTGATCCAAAAACAGCCACAAATGAGCCTTTTTTTGTGTTTGGAGGGGGCTTTAATACCCCCAAAACCCTTTCCACCACTTTTGGGGGGAAATGACCAAAATGCCTATGCTCGTGGGCACTATTTTTACCCACAAGCTATGCGGTGCATATGCGCTATCCACTATGCGGCTGTGTATGCGGTGGGCTGCGGCACATATGCACCCCTATGTGATTCTCTTTGGGGTGCATAATGCATAATGCGGCCGCATATGTGGCAATGCAGCCTCATTTTAAACAATGGGTTGTACAACTAACTATGGCAACTCCCCAAATCTAGATCATGGAGCTTGAATGAGGCTACAAATAGCCTTGCAAAGGTCGCAGTGATTCAACCTTGTTTCTTTGCACTTTGTCTTGATTGCATGCCATTTTATCATAGAATACTTTAGCTTCCATCACAAGGGAATGGGATCTGGTGCCATATAGGTTCAAATTAATGTGGGTGGACCTTGGGGGTGGTGCGAGAGTGTTGATTGAGAGAGAGAGAGAGAGAGAGAGAGAGAGAGAGTTGGGTTCAAATTATTGGGGTTAGACCTAGTGGCATGGTGCTAGAGTGTTTCGAGAGAGAGAGAGAGACAGACATAGTTGGGGGTTGCAGTGGGTTTGGGGTAATGCTGGGAGTGTGCATGGGCTTTCTTTAAAAACTATATGCCTTATGCAAGACAAACTTGAAGGGTATGGTCCTGGTTGTGCCATTTGAGAGCCATCTTGGATTAGCATGTTAAGGCAATGGTGTTTGATTTGATTTAGATAAACCCATGAGCTTTTCCTACTGCCTTAGAAAATCAAAATCTTACAAAAAAAGTAATCTTATGGTGGTTTTGAGGAATTACATTGCTGGAGTAGCATGGTGGAAGGGGCAAATGCTGCTTATTATTTTTATACGTGAAACGTTGGATATGTGGATATGAAGATTTTAGGCGTATTTGTCTAATTGGCAGTCTGTTTAAGATGCCAAGGTCACATGAAGATGAACCAATTGAGGGACAGCCTGCTGTTTTGGGTCCTTTGTAATAACGTGAGAGGAAGGTGTAGGTCCTGTAATAGGCACTTTCTAAGGCACTTTCTACATCTCCATTTGGTGTTTTTATATCTTCCTATTCGTTATTTTGTAGTGGACATTTGACATATATTGTTGAGTAAAGAGTTGAGGCGAATAAAATATTATTTGGCTTCTGTTGAAGACTAGGAGACAAAAGCACACGTCTCTTTTGCCATAAGTTTGGTTAGAGCATCATCAATTACGGGTGGCATGGCTACCCTAGTGTATTCAAACTGAAAGTTAGATGAAAAGGACCCAAGGGCAGAAACAGCCAAAGTTTCAGTTGTTCTTCGAATTTTTTCAAATATTGCCCCTTCCTTAGGATCCATCAGTGCTTGTTGACTCCAAATCATCAATTACAGGTAGCATGGATTCCCTAACCTATTCAAATTCTAGGAAAGGACCAAGGACTTGAGAGGTTTTAACAAACTAAAAAGGTGGTTTTCAATCTTTTACGAATTTTCTTCTACTATTGCCCTTTGTTTGGAAATGAAGGATCCATCAAATTTACTGGCATCACAGAAATAGTTGTAAAAGGAGTCCAAGATGGGAAATCTGTCTGAGTGTTCCAACTGGCAAATTGAGTATGGATTAATTGTAGATAAGATTTTTGAAGAGAATCCTGTGCTCCTTTGGTTGCTACAGATCTGATCAGATTAACTGTAGCAAGTAACTCAACTACTGTCCATCCATGAACAAATTTTGCCCTTCTTATCACCCATTCTTTATGCAATTAAATTTACTCAAATATTATGCAAATCTGAAGGAACTGCAGGTGGTAGTCAGTATACTTCCAAAAATCACATTAGATAAAAAAAACAATTTTTAGAAAGAATGCCTACTATCCATAATTTTTTAATTTGGCACTACAGGAATTACTTACGGTGATATACCATTTGATAAATAGAGGAAAAAGAAAAAGGATACAAGAAGCTGAGCAGTTGTAAAAACAACCCTAGTTGGCTCTGATACCATGCCCATCGTAGATGCATTGGAAGGTGGGAACAGGGTCCAAGCACATAAGCTCGATGCAAACTTGGGCAAAGGACAAATAATCTCCCAACTGAAATTAAAAAATCCAACATTCAATCATATAGGGCGACAATACAATATTATATTTACCAGTTCTATTTTGGACAAAAACTGAAATGTACAAGAGAAATTAACAGCATAGAAAATGCTTGTGTGATTTCAATTCTCTTTCAATATGTCATGCATGGTTTTAATGAAAGTTCCTGCATGTTGTTCCTTCTGTATGTTGTTGTGAACGAATGGTCCTGTTATATTTAGGACAGCTTGTGGTGCTTTAATCCAGTTTCCTTGTTGTAAATTATTATCTTGTTGCAGTGATGGGTTCTTCTTCGCAGTCAAAGAGGTCTCTTTACTTGACCAAGGGAGCAAGGCCCAGCAATGTATCCTACAACTTGAGCAGGTGATACAAAGTGGAAGTTCATTTTTAAGTGCTGTTTATGTTTTATTAAGCAGTCTGTAATATAGGAAACTGGAATCTTTTGCATGTCATCCTTCATTAAACAACATTACACCACATATTCTGTGTCATTATGTGAATGTTAGGGATTATTGTTTGGATCATTCATCATTTTTCTAATTGTTTGCTCATGTTTTACCATTTCCAGGAAATTGCTCTTCTAAGTCAGTTTGAACATGACAATATTGTGCAATATTATGGTACAGACAAGGTACTCCTATCCCTTGACTCAATTTATATTTAATGATCAGTTTATGTCCATAGTTTATCTTTTACAATTTGCTTTTTTGGATTGACAAACACTTGCTTCTAGATACAATATGTCTCATGATCATTGCTTTTCCTTTCGTCACACGGTATTTTCAGTATTTTTTCACTTGCTTCACCAAGAACATTGCGAGACCTTTTGTGTCACAAAGATCACTATTTCAATGCTATGAGATCCTTTCAGCAGCAAAAACACTGTGCATGAGTATTGATCATAGAGTTCCTTTTTGCTTCTGTGGACTGGACCATATGATCTATTGACCATTATTGACACCTGATAATTTTTGTTATACCATATATATTTGTGCATACACACTTGTATATCTGTGTGCACATGGTTTATCCTCTTTTGACAATCATCTACATGTTTTACCAAGTTTCTGATGTCGTAGAACTTAGGCATCAGTCAATGATTATTTTCTGAATGGTATGCACACTGTAACAGGTTTTTCCTCTATGGCTAGAGATCTTGTACCTTAGTTTATGGGGCATGGGGAAGAGTGCAAAACCGTTCTCTTTTTAGTGGAGCAAATTTATTATTTTATGCATATTCGTGTTCTTGGCATGATCATGAGGAAGCAACATTGGTCGCACAAGCATCTGCTTTCATGTGTTGCCTCTTTAATCTATGGGACTAGTTAGTTCGTACTTTTATAGAGGCAATAAGTAAGCTTTTACACGTTTGATGTTCTTAATGTAGTATAGTGAATTCTTCCATACTGGTTTAGGTAGAATACTACAAAGGTAAATTCTAAAGTCCCCTAGGGCTATTGCGTCATTACCATAGGAAAGTGATGCATATGCGAGTGTTCTGGCTCATGTTGTTCATGGAAGTCAACTGCCCTGACTCTCATTTGTTACATAGGCTATATTGATCTATATCCTGTTGGAATGTGGCACTAAGCAATTGGTTATGACGGATATTTGAGAGAAGGAATTGGCCTAGAGGAGATTAAATGATTGAGAGAGGAGTGGATCAGTGCATTTAAGTGATTTGCGTAGAAAGGAAGGAGAGGTCAAGCAGGGAAGCTGAAATTGGTTAGAAAGGTGGGAAGCACCTTTTCGTTTTTGGCAATAATAATGTGTGGTTTAAATTAAGTTTTTGGTCAATATACTTCCCACTTATGCACATCCATCCATCATGCCATCCTTTTATGCATCCCCCAAAGTGCATACTCCTTATTGCTCAGGCAAAGTTAATGCACCTTGTGCATTATTGATGTAGATTGGCCATGCTTCTCCTGAAGATTTGATGTGTGTGCATTCTTTGTGCACGCAATATGCCCATTCATTTGTCATGATTTGCCCATATCTGCAATTTCTATACCTGCCCACTTGACAGCATGATGTGATACTCCCTTCAAAACCAAAATTAACCACCTGCTTTCACATCTTTGTCATCCTCCATATCTTCACATTGACCCAGCCATATTATGGCTAAAATGATGCTTCCATCATGGATACCCGTAATCTATTTCTTTTCTGATAATACCCATAGTGTGCTTATATTGATGATGTGTGCATGCCCTCCACATTGTTGAACTTTCTACAGTATAGGACTGTTTGGTTTTTGGCATCCTCGGGTATGTACTTTTACTTATATCCCTTCATATGTAGTTTTACCTGATGGCACTGCCACCCTTAGGAGAAGCAGCAGTGCCTTTTTTAGGCAGTTAACTGGGCTCACTATGCTAGTTGCTTGCCTCAAGGGAACCAGGCAGGTGTGTGCTGGCTGCTTGGGCCAGGGTAGTATGGATTGTTCTTCCCTGTATTATATCCCTTCATATAATACACTGAGCCCATGCAGTAAACTGGGCTCAGTGTGCTAGTTACTTATATCCGTTCATATGTAGTTTTACCTGATGGCACCGCCACACTTAGGAGAAGCAGCAGTGCCTTTTTTAGGCAGTTAACTGGGCTCAGTGTGCTAGTTGCTTGCCTCAAGGCAGCCAGGCAGGCCTGTGCTGGCTGCTTGGGCCAGGGTAGTATGGATTGTTCAGCCACTTGGCAACATGGGCTCAATACATCTGCGCAGAATGTTATATGCAACCTTACAGGTTCATTATGGTGACCAAGAGCATACTTTCTACAAGGAGAATCCTAATTTCCTTGTGTTTTTCACTGACTTATCAAATTTCTCTCCAGTCACTTCAATGGAATTGTTCAGGGGTGGTGACAGGACCCACAGTGTGATTTATTACATACAACCCAAGTTAAAGTTTTATGTTATTTCTATGTTAAGTGGAGCTCTATAGTAATTCATACGCTGGTGAACTTCCTAACCAGAGCTGCAGGTTATGGTTCTAGTCCGCCAAGTAGGCTTCAATGAAAAAGGAAAAATAAAGGATAAGAAGGATGGGGATGATGAAAATACCTCAAATACATTCTCTCAATAAAGATTTCCCCTTTGTTGACTATATTAAGGATTTGGAATTTGGACCATTTAATTCCCTTGAAATGTGGCTATCATGCCAAGCGGAATGAGCTGTCCTGTGTAAAATAAATATCCTGAAGAAGTGTTTTGATATTTTTTGTCATTTTTCTACTAGAAGTTGGTTTTTCTGTTACAGTGAAAATCTTCAACGAAAAATTTCCACAACTCAAAATTTACCTGAGATTCTGGAATATCAACTGGAGAGTTTTCAAACATTGTTGTTGAACTCGACAGCTTGCTAGTTCATGTGAACAATGATTCAGAAGGTGAACCTCTACATGCTTGATCAAATTCTAGGGTTGTGAGGAGCAGGCCTTCTTCTCGGGCTATACTCATTTGTATGAGTCATGCCTTTTGATTTAAATAGTAGTGGACATGTGCTACCTGGGCACGGGCATTACATGTGTGGCATTCATGCATTTACATTTTTATATGTGTTTATATATGCACATGCTTTGTCATACATCCTTAAGGTATATCCTGTGTATTGTGCATTTGGTCATCTGAATTTTCAATTGATTTAAGTAACCTTTATAACTCACACTGATCACTTTTTATTTGCTTACTTTTGTAGATCATGATCTTGGTTATTTTTATGTTTTTTTGAAAAGCTTCATGCTCTTTTTTTGTATCTCACTATTTTGTTTGTCATCGAAGAGTATGCATAAAGATTTACTGGTTCATAGTGATTTGTGCAGGAGGAGCAAAAATTATATATCTTCCTTGAACTTGCAACAAAAGGTTCTCTTCAAAAATTATATGAAAACTACCATTTGAGGGATTCTCAAGTCTTGGTATATACGAGACAGATTTTGAATGGTCTCAAATATCTACATGATCGCCATGTCATGCACAGGTGATTTGATTTCTTTATGTCCTTTAATGTATTTCTTAGAAAGTTTAGTATGTTGGCCAACATCTAAAAAGGAAAAAAAATTCAGTCCACTAGCTGGGTTTGTGTCTTTATTAGAATAAGTCTCCAGTATTTAAAAACTGCCGGGCAGCGCCCAGGCAGCAGTGGGGCCGCCCAGGTTATAAGAACCATAAGGTGTCTGATCCAACTGTTTTAGGGCCAAATTATGTGTAAAACCTAAAAATGCATATTGAGGCATATAACACATTAAGAATACATGACATTTAGTTCATCCATAGTCCATTATTCCATTATCTATACATGTCAGACCATTCCATACTCCATAAATGCCATGCACAGTAAAAATAGGAAAATATAACCCAACATCCAAAATTTTTGGATTCAGTCATCAATTCATTTTCAAGAAAAGGAAAGAAATAACACATATGACATATCAAATGTCCATAGTCCAAATCCTCTCCTGCATGCTCCAATGTCTATAGTCCATACATGCACATAATAGGAGAAAAAGTAAAAAGAAAGAAATATAGAGACTTGAAGACTCAAAGAGTTTTAAGTCATCACTCATCATTAGAAAAAGTAGGGTAAGCATGATATGCATCGGAGTCGAGCCTATCATCATTGGAGTCATTTCCCCCCTCAACATAATGGTTGTCTTCCTCTGTCTCTTCTGAATCTACCTCTGCTTCCTCCTTCCTCTGCCACCCTCATCCTCTGTGAATAAGATCCAATGGCTCTAGGAGGGTCGGCTGTTGTCCTTTAAGCCTCCATGACCATAACCCGTGCCAATCCTTCATGCCCCTCGGCCTCATCATCATCAACCAACCACTCCATGGAATTATCCATATTTTTTTATCTGAGGGGGTCACATGCCCAGAGATATGCATTTTTCAGGCCCCTTTTTTTTATTACGAATCGCCCATTCAGCTGCCCAAGGCAGAATGCATCAGGAATATGAACATAGCACTTAGACCCGATTACTTTGAGATGTGAGTAGTCTGGAACCTTGTTCAATAACAATTCTATTGGATCTCTCGTATCTCTCTTAGCAAACCTCTCCTTCAAGTATCGATTGCACTTCACATAAACTAGGTCATTGAGCCTCTTTGATTCAAGCTTGTTTCTTTTCTTTAAATGAAACTAATTAATATTACAAATTTACAATTGACATAGTAATCAATAACTACTAATTACTAATACAAATTAGTAAATTGTCAACTAATAAAATAAATTACCATCTCAAAAGTACTCCAATTACACTCACAGCCGGACGAGGTAGTGGTTAGGCTCAAGATCCTAATGGTCAACTTTTTTAAGTTTGGGGCGCTATACCCATTTAGGCTCTACCAATTGGCTGCATATTGATTATGAATTACGATTATTTATGAAATATAAAAAACAAACAACAAATATGAAACTTGAACTTGAGGGCTGGGTTAAGTATATTATTATCTGGATCAATTTTGGTCCTTTGTCTCATAACCATTGGACTGCCAAAAGACTTCAATGCTCACTTGTAACTTATTAGCTCCTCAACACATATAATGTCTTGGATATCCTTATTAGGGACTAGCATGTCCAGACACTTATCAAATCCAATCATAATTATGTCATTTGTCTTCATATCCCTCTCAATATAATAAAAAGTTGGGTTCAAATAATAGCCAACTACATGCAATGGTCGATACAGCTGCCTATCGTACTTCTCATCAATAATCTTCCAAATTTGCTCATAGCAGCTCACATCATTATCCAAATTATGGTCTCTCTCTCTCTCTTACAACTTTCCAGTGCCTTATACCCTTACTAATTCCTGGCCCATTTGCATGCTCTGCAATCACAAGAGGCGAACATCTGCCTCAGCTGAGCTCTCCTCGAATGTATGCTATCTAGACGTAGGTACCGGGTAGCAAATCTCATGACCCCTGGCCGCATTATCTCCTTCTTCTTGTAAATATGCGCATCATGCTGAGGGTGAGGACTTGGCTATAAATGAAAGTTGTAATTGTCCTAATCTTCTTAACTACACCTGCAATCTTGCTGAAACCTCCAATAGGCTCAAGCATGAGGTCTATGCAATGTGTTGTACATGGTGTCCAAAAGATATGAGTGTAGGCTATACACAATAAATTAATAGCAACAACATTAGGAGCAGCATTATCAGTGACAACCTGTATAACATGCTACTGCCTATCTTCCTTGATGCCCTTCTCCATCACTTTAAATATGTAATTAGTATCATGTCTATCATCAGAGTCATCAATAGACCTTAAAAAAACGGTCCCTAAAGGACAATTCACCAACGAATTCATCTGATTTCTTCTCTTCTTGTCAATCCAAGGATCAATCATAATAGAAACCCTATGTTGAGTCCATGCCTCCTTCTGTGACTCCACTATCTCCCTTGTAACATTCACCTCTTTTTCGAAAGAGGCTCTGAAAGCTCAATTGTGGTTGGGGGCTTCAACCTAGGTCCAAATTGACCAATTGCCTCTACCAAGGTGTAGAAGCTGCTTAGGCGAACGGTGTTGAAATGAATACCCACCTCATAAAACCACTGAACAATGTACTGAGCAGTCTCTCTCTCTCTCTCTTCCTTCTTGATTTTGTTTTCAATGGTTCTTTTTTCTATGTTATCTCACCTGCAACCTAAAAATTAGGCCAGGGCAAAAAAAAATCCATATGCCCCCTAACCCGAGGCCTCTTAGGCTCCCCACCCTTAAATCCAACTGCAACTCCCTTTCCTTTCCCTCTAGTCTGGGACATAGCAAGCTTCTCCACCTCATTATTCTCCTCGTCATCATAAAATACGAACCCCAGACCTTACCTATGCTACGCATGCCTCTCTTTCCTCTTTTTTCTTTTTTACTATATTCATATAGTTCTTTGTCTCCTCCCTAATCGCATCAGGAACTTTTTACAAAGGGCAACATCCCCCTTGATACTGGCAAGATGTTTCTTGAATCAATTTATACCCCCATTTGTATCCTTCTCACAATAATTGCATATTAAACAATTTTTGTCTAAAAGATTTGGATTATAGTCGTATTTCCAACCCGGATCACTACTACTATTAGAACTTGAAGAAGACATCTCAAATTAATCTAAGCAATCAGAAAAATAATTTTTTTTCACATACTTTGATTGTTCAAACTTCAAACTTCCACCTTAGAGATATTTCTCAATCTTAAAATCTACTAAAAAGAACCCCTATTAGGCCTTAAAAACTGCAAAAGTAAATCCAAACTCGAATGGAGATGTTTGAATCGATTTCTTGGAACTTTCAGAAATCCTTTGATCTTGTGGAAATAACGAATTTGTAGTTTTTCTCTCTCAAATAGTTCAAATGCGGTTTAGGTGGCATATGAATCTAGACACCCCCCTCCCCCCCTCCCCCCCCCCCTACCCTCTCTCTCTCTTAAAACAAAATAGAAAAAGGCCCCAAAATGCCCCTCCACGAGGTGCATTTTTGCCCCTGGGTGGGGGAGCCCGTCTTGCCCTATGCGATGCGCCTAGGACTTTTTAAATCACTGAGGCACGACCATAAGAGTCTATTAGTTGTGTATCTCTATAGAAGCGGTTGAGAATATTTAGCTAATCTTTAGTTATTTTTTTCTTTGTTATATTTGTGTTTGCTTATGTTCATTTTACATGCATGCACTCACACACACACACACACTCTCTCTCATATCTATGTGTTTCTCTATCACACACAGAAAGGGAGGGAGCCCATATCTACTAGCCCCTTCCCCATATCCATTGACTTTGATTAGGTGGGGGACCGACAAAGAAGAAAAACTTCAAATCATTTCCCCCCACTTGATGATCATCCTCCTTCAAAAAAGATCGATTTGGAGCTCAGAAAAGCTCCAAGTTGAATTCCCGCCTCATTTTGAGTCTGGACCGTTTATTTCTTGGATGTTGACTTGGGGGATTTGGAGCTCCAAATCACTTATTAGTTGAAGGTGAGTGTTGTGTTGTGAGTCCCTCAAATTATTGAGAAGTGGTAGATTTGGAGGAGCCATTGCAACAGTATTGGCCCTTGGTCTCATGGAACACTTTCCCATATGAGAGAGAGAGAGAGGGGGGGGGGGGGGATGGGTTGAAGAGGAGAGTTCGAGTTTCTTTCTTTTCTTATGATAATTTCAAATTCCTCTGAAATACTTATATGGTACTAGGGTCAAGTACTCCACAAAAGCTACTCTTTTAATATCTTCAACTCCTTTCATTACCAGAATTTTCTTTAATCAATTTGGTCTTTTTCCTTTTATTTTATTTTATTTTATTTTATTTTGTGGGGAGGGGGGGGGGGGGGGGGGGGGGGGGGGGGGGGGTGTGGTGGTGGTTGGGGGAGGAGGTGGACAGGGAGTGGAGCAATATCACTCTTGTGGGCTACACATTAGTTCACTCTACTATTGGGGACCCTATTGGCATGCCTGGAACATAGTTCCTGTCTATCAAATTAGAGATATCCATGTTTCTTTGTTTAGGGGTTTTGGAATTCAAAATTATTATTTTGACTCTCAACATGTAAGACTTCACCCTTCTGATCTCTATGATGTATCTTTAGGTTCTTAAAAGAAGTCTATAGTCAGCTAAATTTCAACACCTTTGGATCTCCGATGTGTCCAAACTCCAAATCATATTAATATTAGATAGCCAATTAAGAAAGAATTTTGGATGGTTGTCATAATTAAGGTTAATTCTTTCACTTTTTTTTTTTCCCTTTTTCAGCATCTAAATTCTATGCATTTTGTTTTCTCTTGAAGGGATATCAAGTGTGCCAATATTTTGGTGGATGCAAATGGGCATGTGAAGCTTGCAGATTTTGGGTTAGCAAAACAGGTTTGCCCTAATTCCCATGTGTTAGATCTTTCCTGCACATTTGTGATCTGTACTTGATATATTGAACTTATACTTCTGCATGTGTTGTTTCCAGACATCCAAACTGAACGAGCTGAAATCTTGCAAAGGAAGTGCATATTGGATGGCCCCTGAGGTGGGCATCTATTAATTTGAAAAAATTATAATATTATATATGGATGCATAATAGTAAATAATTTAAGATATGGTCGTATGATTACTTTGTTATTATGGATTTAAACTTAATTGATTCAGAGTACACTTATTTATACTTGCTCTTATACCTTGATCAAGTAAAGAATTTCTGAGGAAACTTATTCACTTTCCTGGCATTTGTGGTAGTGTATGTTATTGAGACTATTCAGACTGAAATTGGTTTTGTAGATGGTCCTTATTGCCTAGAATATTGGGCTTATGATCACTTACAATGCACAGTTTATCATCAATTATTAATAGTGTGTGTGCGCATGCAAGCATGTGCATGTGTAAATTTGAAGTATTGGGAGGATAAATAGGTGGGGTCTTTGTTTGCAGGGTGAAATGAATTTGTCGCGTTATCCCAATTCAAGTTGGATGTTTTCATCTTGTTTCTCGAAAAGCCTTGTGAAATAAAAAACAAATGAAAAGCAAGTAACTGACAAGCATGCATGGAAGATGGCCATTCGTTCACATTGCGTCACTCATTTAATTTAAAAATCATACATGTATGTGTAGTGTCAGCATGGGTATTCTGCATGAAAATGATTGGCTTTCAAACTTTTAATGTTCATTCATGGAATTTGTCAACCATATTTTTTATAGGATTCTTTTGTAGATTTTAAAGTATTGCATATATGTCATGGAAATCAGTGCCTGTGTATCTGGCCATCTAATTGACGACCTACCTTGAAGCATGCATTTACATTTATTTCATGAAAATCATTCCATGTATTTGACCTTGTAAATGACAAATCTACCTTGCAGCGTGCATTTAGTATCCTTATTTCCTGAGAAGTTTGCCCTTTGTTTTCATTGCAACTCATATCTATCCATTTATGTCATTATTCTCCTCTCTACAGGATCATTTCTGTGTCTTTCATTGTCACTCTGTACGTGGAATTTGCAATGTCAAATATTTTTTGTCAAAGAAATGCTTTGCTTTGGAAAGTTGTGTTAATGCAATCCAGTGCAGTTTAGTTGACATTTTGTTGGTGGTCAAAAGGGGTATAGTTTGCTATACCCCTTTCCCATTGGAACAGATATACAAAATGACGCTAAAAAGTGGTGTTTTATATTTTATTTAGAGTTGAGTCAATTGTGGAATAAATCAAAAGATTATTCAATACAAGGCTGAGTACTGAGAGTCTTCAGTGAAAATGTAAATTAGCATCTGAACAGTTGAACACATGGATTTCAAGGTTTTCTGATCTGTCTAGTATTTGTGCATGAACTCACTGATTGTGCATAGGAATTATGAATGGATTGTTGTCCTTCTTCATCTTAATGATTTGATCATTCATCGTTTACAATTATATATGTGGGAGCTACATTTAGCCATATGATTAAATAACTTGGAAACACTCACTCAAAAAAGAAAAAAACTTGGAAACATGACTTGAGACTTGTGCAAGTTGGATCAACATGTAGGCTAGCTGAGGTTTTAATGACTCATTTGAGTAGCACAAACGTTAACTTTTCTGCACATCACATTGCCAATTCTTACTGAGTTGATCCTGTTCATGACCAATTAATCCTTGTCAAAACTGAGTCAGAATGGCAATTTTAGCATTTCAATTGATGCTCATCTCTTACGGTTATTGGAAGAAGAAATTTGCGGTTTGATCTACAATTTTCCAGAAGAAATTTGGGGTTTGATCTAAGTTTTTTATTTTTGTTGAGAATGTTAACTTTGTATTGAAAGAGGGCAATAGTACAAAAATTCTCCCCTAAGAATTGGGGGCTATACACATCCCAAAAAATTAGGCTCCCCTTAAGGGATCCTTGTACAAAATCCCATGGGGTCGAATAGGAGAGGTAACGGGACTCTCTCCACCAGAAATGAGGACTGAGGCTGCAAAAAATTACTCAGGCACTAGAGCATTAGCACCTTCTTTGGCGAGGGAATCTGCGTTTGAATTGCATTCACACCATACGTGTCTCCAAGATCCTAAGAAGCCCAAACAGAGGATGTCTGATCTAGGATGTTTAGGTATCTAGGATGTTTAGGTATAGTGTTAGATATTTATTGTCATTCAGGTAGTCCCATGAGGGATTGCCGATCCTTTGTTGGTAATGCTAGTGTCGGTTTTCTCCTGGAGTTCATGTGGCTTTCTGGTTGGTTGTGTGCCCAAGGCAGGTAGATGTGACCTGTATCAGGTCAAGCGACATGGTGAGGGAATGTGAACTCTGTGTGGAGGCTCTAAGAGAATGGTTTATGTGGGGGCTCGCTCACCTAATGGCTGCCGATGAATGCAAACTATTTGGTTGAGAATTTTTGCATGTGTGAGGCTTTCAAGTGCTCCAAGGTATATTAGTCTGAAGTAAGACTATGCCTCCCACCCATCTCATTGTAGGATGACTTTTCCTTGAATTAATATCTAGATGGAATACTGCCATCCTGCCATTGGGGTTTCAAACTTCTGAAAATGCAATTTGAGTTATTGGATGGCAGGGGAACGTAGAATTTATGGTACTCGCTTTTGTTCTCAGCTGTGAATTGAACCAAATTCAAACGGAAAAACGTGGGGCCCATTGCTCTCATGCTTAGATTGGAAGGTAAGGAATGGCATATTATTTGACTCTTGAAGGGGGGAGAAGGTGGCAGATATGGCTTAAGGAAGTGTCTACCTGTCACCAATGCCTTTAACTGGTGATTCGGTTATGGAAGAGGATGGCTTTTCTCCTCTGACTTTTTTGAAGAAATTGTCTCTTATGATTTGAAACCAAGGTGCTGCAGTATCCTTTGAACTGATATGAGTTGATAATTGGATATGTTATTGGCTAAAGGAATTAATCTTCTTTTTTTGTCTATGATCAAAGAAGAAGGACGCATTCCTCTCTGTGATTAAAAATTTACAAGAAATAACTTGCAGTTTCTTGACATATCAGTTCAGATGGCTCAATTGTTTGAAAGCTGTGTTTTATCTTAAATTCCAAGAAATTCTGTTTTAGGATCAGATGTGTAGACATATCAAGTTAAGATTTTTTATTAGATATCCCAGACATGGGATTTAGTTCATTGTTCATGTTTCCCATTCAACATGACCATGTTTCTTTGCCTTTTACAGGTTGTTAATCCTCGCAAGACTTACTCGTTTGCTGCTGATATATGGAGCCTTGGTTGCACTGTTTTGGAGATGTTAACTCGGCAGGTTCCATATTCTGAACTGGAATGGGTAAGTCATGAAATGATGGTACAACAATTAATGCTCTTATCTAATTGTCTTGCTTGATCAGTAGAATTTACTACTCTGCGAAACTTTGAGGCTTCCTTGAGAGGAGAAGTGATTCCTCTGTTCTATTAATGAGTCGGTGCTCGATAAATTCGAATTGCTATCAACTAATAGCTTGGCTTATGATGACTTCTATTGAGTAGGATATTTTGTTTGGTTGTATTATTGTAGAGAACAGAATTCAAAAATTTGCCCCCCAGGCACCTAGGACTAGCTGCCTCTACATTTTTGAAGCATTGGTGGTGAAATGTGTAATGAGTTATTACTAGCTGGACGTAACTGTGATATTCCAGAGATATAAACTACATGTTCAACATGCTTTTTGACTCATCAGTTGATGTACTTTGCGGAAACGATCAAGGTTTAGGTCAGAGAATGTTGTATTGAATAAATTAAAGATTAAAGAATGTTTTGGTCCAGTTATATGGGTTCTTCGCCTTGATAACTTATTATTTAACTTCTTACACTTTTCAAAAATCCCTAAAAGATTGGTCGAAGATTTTTTTTTTTTTTTTGCGAGTAAATGTTAATGATTGGTCCAAGCAATTCAATACAGATTTCTTTAATCATTTAGTGTCATAGTTTTACCAGTTATTCTATTTTCCCATGTTATGTTTAGCATGGTATTCTTATGATCCTATTGTTTGCTGTTATTGTCATCCTCACTTGCAATGAATTTTAGAGTTGTGTTTCAACTGAAGCATCGTCTACATTTTTCAATATGAAAGGTTTCAAGAAGCTCAATTTCTTCCAAGGTATTTGAATATCTGTCTTCTCAAGATATGCTTCGATCTAAATGCACATATGGACTTGAACATAAGGATGATGCTTGAATGCAAGCGTTTTTTAATGCAAGCGTTTTCCTATGCCTGACATACCATCTACTAAATTGAAGGAAGGTTAGTGAGGAATTCCTTTGTGTGTCCCATGGAATATTAAGGCATGATGGTGACATTCTCTCGCTGCTTAGGGATGAAATCTCTTCTCCTTTTGTTATTCAAATTTCTCAGGACATGCATACCCGCTCTAAATCTTACATGGAGACCATTAACTCTTGGTTCTACCTCAACTGGTCTGTCTTGTCACCCTGCTAGACCTTCAATTAGTGTTAGATGTGTAAATGCTGCTAGGGGTGGATCACCATCTGATTGGTGTTAAGACAGCCGTCTTTTACATATAAATGAAAAACAGCCCATGTATTGAGTAGAAAGGAAGCGAAATTGCTAAGTTCAGCAAAGGAGCTGAATATTGTACCTCGATCAATACTGTTGTTGACATAACATGGCTTAGTTCTAATCTGCATCTTCACGGTATTCATTTTAAGAAACCATTTGTTATACATTATGATACTCAGAGTTACCTACATATTAGCCAGAATCCAAATCATGCATGTTTTGGAATTTACTCCAAGAAAACTCATGGCCAACAAATTTCTTTTGAATTTGAATCAACTGTCATTTTCTTTTCCTCTTTTTTCCCTTCTTTTCTTGTCTGGGTCACATTGATTGTCAATTTACTCCAAGAAAACTCATGGCCAACAAATTTCAACCAAGTTATGTGTTCCCTTCCAACCAATGTTTTCAAAATCGAATCGGAACGGTTAACCAGACATAGGGCCGGAAGCAGTATAACAGGCCTAACCAGTAAACCGGCCGATTCAACCGTTCTAACCTGGCAAGTCCCGGGCAGTCAAAAAATTGTTGAAAAAAATAAAAAAATTACAAAAAGAAAATCTACTAAAATATGAAAAGCGTACAAAGAATGATTAAAACAAAACACATTCAAATGAAGTTGATAAATAATGAAAAAAATGGATTTTAAAAAAGCGATTTGTGCCTAGGGGTATTTTTAATGTTTTTTAAAAAAGATGGGAAAATATAAAAATAAGTATTAATGACAAAATAATTTTTAAACTTCACCATAATGTAAAAATATTAAAAAAATGCATTACAAACCAAATTCCTTATTTTTGAGATTTTATATACATTTTTTGAATTTTGCTTTTTTAAAATACTTGTCGATCACCAAAACCGCCCAAAACCAGAACCAACAAGTAGCTAGTTCCGATCTAACTGGGCGGTTACAGGTTAGATCGCCCGGTTTTTTCAACATGGCTTCCAACCACTCATTGGTTGTGCCTATCTTCTAACGAGGGTGGTGTCCTGTGATGAGGATATATGTATTTCAATCCTCTTTTTTGCTTTTTTTGTTGAAACTGTTAACCTGTATTAAGAGTAGAAGTAGAAGATGTACAACAGCTACCCCCATCGAGAAGAGTGGCAAAAAGCCCTACAAGCAGGATTACAATTATTAGCAACAGGATTACAAGCATAAGTAGAAAATGCAAAGATACACCCAACACACAGAAAACAGATAAAAACATGAATGAGACGCAGCTTAGAACAACTCTATAGAAGCTCCCTGCTTAGCTAGCACGTCAGCCACTTGGTTGGCCTCCCTCTAGGCATGCGTCCAAGAGACCTGCATATGCCTACAAATATAGGAAATCTCAACAAAGATAGCCAATAGTCTCCAGGTAGAGCTAGATTCTTGTGAGGCCCAGGTGATGATGCTTTTAGAGTTATCCTCCACGACTAGTACAATGCTGCATGAAGGGTTGAAGAGTTTGAGTCCTTCCAAGAGGGCATGGGTCTCTGCCTCAGTGGAATCAGATGTACTGATAGTCGAGGTGAAAGAGAGAAGGGAGATTCCAGCATGTGTTTCAGTCTTTAACGATGATATGTGTATTTCTTCCAGTTTTTTGTGTCATGAACAATGCACATCATTGGTATTTTCCTCACATGCATGGTTTGTATTTCATGAAGTACTTTTAAGTATGTGTATGGTATTATATTTGTGACTACCTCTGTGTATGATAATTACTTATTATCCATATTGTCTTCATTCACACAGAAAGAATAAAACTGATCTCACTTTTTTATCTATTTAGTTCATGATGCATCAATGTATCTCAGGAGAACTAGAGGAACCTCTTTCATATCTATATTTCATTATTCATCAATCCTAGCTTTTAGTTTCAAGGACAAGCAGTGTCCTACAAAGAATTTAGTGTATCGTTGCAGGGGTGTCCTACAAATAATTTAGTGTATAGTTGCAGGGAGCACCTTCCCTAGGGGATGCTCCTGTTCCGGAAGCATGGTTCTGCATTCCCTGAGATGATCCCCATTGGTCGCTTGTTCCTGACTATCCCATTTAACATGGATCATGATGTATAGTCATTAGTTATGTGATTAGACATTTTTTTTAACATATATGCCATATATAAACATGAATACAGTCAACTATAGTAAGCTGTGTGTTATGTTTTTATACATGTTGATTGTATACCTTATGTTAATAGGAGATCGGAGAAAGATCTCAAGGTTTCATTAACACTTTTGAAAGACTATGGTGGTGGATAAAATTCAGTTTCCTTTCTTGTCGTGGCCCTACAATCTCAATTATTCTGTTCTTGAACACTTTCGCTATGGGATATCTGTAGTGTATGTGTTTATATATATATATATATATATATATATATATATATATATATATATATAGGAAGATGTTTGGGTGAGCCCACAAGCTCACAGGAAAAAATGAGCCCAACGGCTCAGATGGAATCTCGGTTGATTTGACGATCACGGATGTCCGGTAGTGTTTGAATTTTAATTTTTTTTACTATAAATCCAAATCACTTAAAATTTGGAACGTATATACATAAAAAATTGGTGAATTTTCGAAAAATATCAAAAAAATATTTTACATAAAATAAATTGACCAAAATACCTCAGAAAAGTTTTGGGGGTATTTTGGTCAATTTTTTTGTGAATTATTTTTTTATATTTTTATTAGGTGCGGCTTGATGAGAAGAATACACGCCTAAAATTTCAAGTGATTTGGATTTGTAGAAAAAAAAAAAAATTCAAACAATACCGGACATTCGTGTTCGTCAGATCGGCCCAAATTTAATCTGGGCCGTTGGGCTTATACTATTCTATGAGCTAGTGGGCTCACCCAAGCTTTTTCCATATATATATCTATAGGAAAAATCTTCCCAACGCCTATAGGTGAAAATGAACAACAGTGATTTCACCTACTCTCGTCACTGTCCAAAGTTCTTCGCACAGTCACGATTGTCCAATAGTGTTTCATTTTTTTTTATAAATCGGAATGATCTGAAATTTGAAGCGTGTGTACATCAAAATAAGCGAATCTACAAAAAATATCAAAAAAATCGCCTATAGGAATTTTCGCCTATATATATATGTGTGTATAATGATAACAATATATATGTATATATACATATTTGATTTATTGACTCGCCTGTAGCCTAGTTTAGGCGGATAACCCAAATTGAAGGAAAGAGACAATCTGGACAGCCAAGAATGAGACTCATTTTACCAAAATTTTGTTGAGTGAATCCTATTTTGTTTATTTATTTATCTTGATTGCCTAGATGAGATGTGTATGTGTGCAAATTTTGGGGTCCGACCAATAATTGTTTTAGAAAAATAATTTATTAGCACTCAAATCTGGTTGTTCGTCTCTTTCTCCTACAATCTAAGCCAAGCAGTTTATAATATGTCATAGGTTGATATCTTGGGTCGTTAATACAAGAAAATGGAGAGATTGAGAAAGATGTTGCATATAGAATTAGAGCTGGGTGGGTGAAGTGGAGATGTGCAACCGGAATTTTATGTGATCATTGCATACCAATGAAGTTGAAGGCCAAGTTCTATAGGTTAGTTGTGAGACCAACTTTGCTATATGGGGCGGAATGTTAGGCAGTCAAAAACAATATACCCATAGAATGAGTGTAGCGGAAATGAAGATGTTGAGTTGGATGAGTGAAAAGATAAGAAATGATAGAATTCAAAATGAATACATTCAGAAAAATTGGGTGTGGCACAAATAAGCGATAAGATGAGAAAGAGTAGATTGAGGTGGGTTGGCCATGTGTGGCGCAGACCCAGTACAACACCTGTTAGGAGGTTTAGTTCAAGTAGGGCAAGGGGTAGGCCCAAAGAACAAGTAGGGCAAGGGGTAGGCCCAAAGAACATGGTTGAAAGTAGTGAGAAAAAATATGGGGACTTATGGCCTCAATGAGTGTAGACCTTAAATAAAGCATAATGTTGGATCAGGATTCCTATAGTCGACCCCAATTAGTTGGGAAAAGGCTTTGATGATGATGATGATATATATATATATATATATATAAAGGGATAATCTAAACTTCACAACTCTTCAAATTACAAAGGTTAAAGATAGAGAGAGTTGTGAATAGTGGATTTACTAATTGTGTAGTCTATTTTTTTAAAAAAGTTACTTTTTGTGATATCTTCATCATTAAATAAGGGTAATTTTGTAAATATTACTACAAGATAAAGGGTACATTTGTTATCTTCATAAAGGGTAAAGTTGGAATTTTTACTAAAAGACAAGGGCACTCTACAAATAAAATTTCAGGACACTAACTTCCAAATACCATTGTATTTTTGTAAAAATTTCAAATTTACCCTTGCTTAATGGTTACGTTACCTATGAAAATAATTTTTTAAACAAAAAGTAATGATCTTTTTGATAAACACACTCATTAACTTTAACCTTTTGTATTTTGAGGGGTTGTTAACTCTAGACAAATCATATATATATATATGGGGTTGTTAACTCTAGACAAATCATATATATATATATATAGCAATGATCCAATGCACCGGTTGTATCATAGTATAATGAAACGACACTTCAAGAAAACCATGTTTATGCTATTTGTATTACCCCAAATTTTGCACACACTCCTTTCATCTCAATAATCAATCCCCAAAAAAAAAATTTCAATTTGAACCCTAGATATGGTCAAAATGAGTCCCCTCCAAATTTTGTGAATTTCAAGATCTTAGCCTTCATAAACTCAAAATCATTTTTTTTTTTTTAACATTGTTCATCTAATGATAATAAAGCCATCCAAAAAAATTGAAAATGAAAAAATCCTTCTAAGACCTAGATCTAATCATCTCACCAAAATGGACGACTTATGTTAATTGGCCTAAAAAAATACTTTCTAGATTGTGGTTTCAATTTTTTCTTTTTTTGTGATTGTTCATTAGAATGAAAAGAGTGTATATTTCAAAATTTGGATCAAACAAATGACCATAAGATGGTTTTTTAAGATTGTTGCATCATATTACTATACAACGGTTGCAAGAAATCATTGCTCGTATATATATATATATATATATATATATATATATATATATATATATATATATATATATATATAGGGTTTGTCTAGAGTTAACAACCCCTCAAAATACAAAGGTTAATGTTAGAGTGAGTTGTGATGGGTGTACTTATTGAAAAAGTCATTACTAACCATTAAGAGCAAATTAAAAACGTTTACAAAAAACATCTCATATTTAGTAAATCCACCCTTCACAACTCACTCTAACATTAATCTTTGTAATTTGAAAGGTCATGAATTGTAGATTAATCCTATATGTAGGGTGTGGTTTTTATAAGATTGCAACCTTAAACAATCCAATTAAGGTGCACCTCCAAATTTTAGTGAGATGTAATTTTAGTGTAAAAAATTCTTAGGATTATCTCAAAATCTATTGTTATATCTAATTATAAAATTTGAAACTCCAAAATAGTTAAAATCAAGTAGATCTATAAACATGTGATAATATTGAAAATGGATGGTCTAGATAATGTGTTGCAAGATGCATTGTTTATGGGACTCAAAATCTTTTTTTTTTTCATATTCATTCATATTGATGTCGAGATGATCAATTAGAAGTTTTTTCAACATTAAACAACCTTTTCTGATGAGATTACCCCATTAGCTCATATGAACATATGGGCCCAACGGCTCATATTGAATCTGGGACGATCTGACAATCAAGAACTTATTTCGTATTTGAATTTTAATTTTTTTTCTATGAATCCAAATAACTTGAAAGTTTAGGCATCCATTCTTCTCATCAAGGCGCACCTAATAAAAATATTTTAAAAATAATTAGCAAAAAGTAAATTGATCAAAATAACGTAGCTACGTTTGAGGGGTATTTTGGTCAATTTATTTCTTGCAAATTAGTTTTTTGATATTTTTATGAGATTCTCCTAATTTTGAAGAATACAGGCTTAACATTTCAAATAATTTGGATACGTAAAAAAAAAAATTAAAATTCAAATACGAAATGAGGTCGTGATCATCAGATCGACCCAGATTCAATCTGAACCATTGGGCTCATATGAACGCATATGTTCATATGAGCTAGTGGGCTAATCCCAGCATTTTCCTATATATATATGTATATATATATATATATATATATATATGTATATATATATGTATATATATATATATGTATATATATATGTATATATATATATATATATGTTTGGGCTTACCTCTTGCCTTTTTATAGCCTTCCACTTGAACTAACTCGCACCTCTTAACAGGTGTTGTACTGGTCTGTGCCACACATAGTCAGTCCACCTATGTTTACTCTCTCTCATCTTGTAACCTATTGGTGCCACACCTAAATTTTTTTGAATGTATTCATTTTCAATTCTATCCCTTCTTGTCTTGCCACTTATCCATCCCAACATTCTCATCTCTGCTACGCTCATTCTATGAGTATTGTTTTTTTTACCTCCAACATACCACCCCATAGAGCAAAGCTGGTCTCATAGTTGTCCTATACAACTTGCTCTTCAACTTTATTAGTATGCGGTAATCACATAAATTTTCGGTTGCACATCTTCATTGTGCCCACCCTGCTCTAATTCTATGTGCGACATCTTCTTCAATCTCTCCATTTTCCTAGATTATTGACCCAAGATATCTAAAGTGTGCTCTTTTGGTATTTTCTAACCGTCATTCTTAACTACTTCATCATCTTTACTTCTATTATTACTAAATGTGCGTTCCATCTACTTTATATTAGTCCGGCTAATTTTAAAACCTTTAGATTCAAGAGCATCCCTCAGTAGAACTTTGTGTTGATGCCGTTTCGGGACTCATCAATCAAAACTATGTCATCTGCAAACAACATGCACTATGGTACCTGATCTTGTTGGTGCCTAGTTAGGTCACCCATAACTGAAATAGAGGTATGGGCTCAATTCTGACCCGTGATGTAGACCTATTGTCATTGAAAACTCACTCATCTCTCCACTAGTTGTTTGTACACTATTCAACGCCCCATCATACATATCTCTCACCAAGTCAATGTAGTGTCTGGAGACTCATTTCTTTTCCAAGACCCACCAAATCAAATCTTAAGGTACTCTATCTTAAGCTTTCTTTAGATCAATAAAGACCATGTAAAGGCTTTTTCCCTTCACCCTAAACTTCTCAATCAATTGCCTAAGTAGGAAAAGAGCCTTGATTGTTGACCTCCCTGGCATAAAACCAAATTGGTTTTCTGATACATTCATTTCATGCCTTAGTTGTTGCTCAATCATTCTCTCCCAAACTTCATACTGTGGCTCATAAGTTTGATCCCTTAATAGTTTGTATAATTCGATGTTTTATTTGTTCTTGTAAATAGGTACCACAGTACTTTTCGTCCATTCACTTGCCATTTTCTTTGTTTTCAGCTCCTTATTGAACAACTTGGTCAGCCAGTCAATACCAATCTCCCCTTTGCATTTGCAAACTTCTATCATAATACTATCTGGTCTTAAAGCATCTCATATTTTCATCATTTTTAAGGCTTCTTTCCCTTCTAATATCCGAATCCTACGAATGTATCTATGACTTCCGCCGTCATTTATGCCAATGGTATGGTTCCTTCTACCACTGTATTCCCATTGTGTTCATCATTTAATACTTTTTTAAAGTAAATTATCCGCCTTCCGTTGATCTTTTTATCCTTCACCAAGATTCTTTGATCCTCTCTCGTAAAACGTATATATATATATATATATATGGAAAAGTCTTCCCCACACCTATAGACGAAAATGAACAGTAATTTCGCCTACCCTCATCACCGTCTGAAGTTCATCTTACGGTCACGATTGTTCGGAAGTGTTTCATTTTTCATTTTTTATTTTTCATTTTTCATTTTTTTTCTACAAATGGAATGACTTGAATTTAGAGTGCATGTACATCTTAGTGAGGCACACCTAATAAAAATATAAAAAAAATAATTCGCAAAAAACATATTGACCAAAATACCCCCAAAACTTTTCGGGGACATTTTGGTCAATTTTTTTATGTAAAATATTTTTTTTTTATCTTTTCGTAGATTCACTTATTGTTGAGGAACACGTGCTCCAAATTTCAAGTCATTCTGATTTGTAGAAAAAAAATGAAAAATGAAACACTACTGGACAATCGTGACCGTGCGATGAACTTTGGACGGTGATGAGGGTAGGCGAAATAACTGTTCATTTTCACCTATAGGTGCTTTGTAGTATCTTCCTATATATATATATATATATATATATATATCTGTGTGTGTTCGTTCGCATGCGAATGTGTGTGTTCCTAACAACTATGATTTAGCCCTCCATTTGTCAAATTGTTCCATAAATTGTGTTCGTTCGCATGCGAATCGTGTTCCTAACAACTATGATTTAGCCCTCCATTTGTCAAATTGTTCCATAAATTGTATTTTGAACTTTACATCTTTTGGAGTTCTATTTTTAATGTTTTATACTGGATTTATTTAGATGAGCCTTTGATGAATTCAGTTCAATGTGTCTTGTTTGCAAATTCGTATTGTTCAAGATAACATGATTCACAATTAAACTCAAGACCTTTAAAGTTTCAATAGAGAGCTCAATGCACTGTGACTGAGGACAATTATTTAAATTGGTTTGCTGTAACAGACACAAGCAATCTTCAAGATTGGTAGGGGAGAGCCGCCCCCTATTCCAAATTCACTCTCAGTAGATGCTCGGAATTTCATCCAGCAATGTTTACAGGTTGACCCAGAGAAAAGACCATCTGCTGCTGAGCTTTTGGAGCATCCTTTTGTACAGAGGACATTGTCACTTTCAGCAGGTTCTGGCACCTCGCGTGATAATATGATTGGTGACTTAAGATCACATAGATCAGCATGATACTCTGAATTATGAATTATCCAGGTGTGTAGTGTGCTTCATTTCAAGCCATTTCTGTTACCATCTGTGGACCAGCCTTTGGTCTTATTTTGAGATACAGCACATATTGTTTGGAGGAAAGCGGTCTAGGGTTCAAAACTCATACAGACAGACCCAGCCAGGGAAAAAAAATATACAGGAGGCTTTCCTGCTCTGGTCTTGTTCCAAACTCATAAAACTTTTCCAATATAACAAAAGCAGTTGCACATCATGGGACATTTTAGATTGTGTAGCTTTCTCTCATCACCCCTCTCAAAAAGTAAAAGGGGCAAAAGAGGGAAAGTTACTCAATCTTATGGATACCCAACAACTAAGTCACTTGGGTCATCACCATTCAATGAAATAGGGAGTGATGGAGTTGGGGTTCATCATTGCGACTGGTGGGGCCCATTCTCTCCCACTTGCCACCAATAGGTTCATTCTATAGTGATTAACCCATTGAGCTGGCCTAGTATATGTTCTCTCCCGTTGTATATGTTCTCATCCTGGCCCCCCGCTCCCCACCCCACCAAAAAAAAGAGGGGAAATTGATCAAAATAACCTAACCTTTAAACAATTTAACATTGTACTCTTTTTCAACTAGTCGAACTCATAGGCATATGTATTTTGATGGGTATTTAGAAATTAAATAGAAAGATATTGGCAAAATCTTAAATAATTGATCTCATGTGTATTAATTTCCCACAAAAGAAAGACATCCAGTTCTTGACTACCTGTACACATTTTGTTTTCTCTCTCAGGTTTGAGTAGCACAGGTTGGCAGGATGTTATAAAAGTTAATTCAGGCCATATGCGTCATGAATCCTGTGCCTATGTGTGGGGATAATGGTATTTAGAGGTGTTTCAGGTGAATTTTGAGGAGTAAAACCCCTCTCGGATTTGGACGGGGCATCTGAATACAATAAAAAAAAACCATACAATGAGACTATTAATCTTTGGGACAAGGTAGTCACAATTAATCTTGTTCATTTGATGTGAAATTAGATGAATGCATTTATTCCATTGATCAAGCTTAAACTTCAAAAGAAATTTTCTTGAACTTTGTGGCACACCTATTGGGATGGTTGTAAATAATTATGATCTCTTTGTATCAAAAGTAAATGGTTTTATTGTATACAATTCCTTACAATAATTGTACAAAAGTTTTGGGATTTTAGTATATCTGAGTTGGCAGTTGATTCTTGTTGGAACTGCTTTTGTTAGCCACTATTGACCTTTGGGCGGTAGTATGAGAGTGGTTGTTTCTAATGGTGACCAAGCAGTTCCATTGCTTCTTTGTTTTCAGCCCTTTGTAAACTAGATTTATTTCTTTGGGTTAATTGTAATAGTATTTTATTGGTAAATGGTTATGTATAGGTTCATGCATACAAACAACGCGTCTTTTTGTTTTTAGCTGCACAGCATTTTGCTTAAGTGGATCCCTCTCTCTCTCTCTCTCTCTCTCTCTCTCTCTCTCTAAATGCACTCATAAAGCAGGCAATTAGTTGTCAAACCATACTGCCATTGGATCTACAATGAAAGGCTGCTTGTTGAAGCGAGCTCTATGGCCAAGAACATAGAATATACAGGATCTGGATCTGTTTGCTACCTGAATACCCTCACTTTCATACATGTCACTCCTGTGTGAACTGCTCATATATTCTAGTAAAAATCTAAATATCATTTTTACTGCTTTGCGTTCTGTTTGATATTTCCACTCAGTCGTGGGAAACGAAAATCTAGTGAGTAAATGTTTCCTCAGTGTTATATGGACACGGACATAGGAGTCGTGTTTTGAGCGTGTAGTTTTTAGTAAAAAAAACCATGTATGGCCTCGACACATCCGTGAAACCATACTTCTAGAAAACTACATTTGTGGCATTTGTAGGACTTCAAATATTGTATATAGCCTCTTTTCATCCAAATAATCAATCTTCTAAAAAGTAGAATTCATCTTACATTTTTGGCATCTTTAAAATGAGTTTCCCGTCAATAATGAATTTAGATTCCTATTAGTGAATTTCAAGATCTAGATCTTTACGAACTCAAAATCAATTTTTTTTTTTTCAATATTGTTCATTTAATAATATAAAAAGGTTGAGCTAAAAAAATTCATTTTAAGGTTTAGATTTAAGCATCTTATCAAAATGGACGATCTATATTAATTGAGATAAAAAAATATTTTCTATAGTATGTTTTGAAATTTTTATTTTTTATAATTATTTTTACAAAGGAAAAAATTTATTTAAGGTTGTAACCTTAAAATGTAAAATTATAGATGCATCGCAAAAATCTATCATAAAGGTTTTAATGTTGAAAAACCATCTAATTGATCATCTTTACATTGAGATGTATGAACATGACAAAAAAAATGTTTTTGAGTCTTAGAAATATTGCATCTTGCAACACATTATCTAGACCGTTAATTTTCAAGATTTTCATATGTTTATAGATCTATTTGATTTTAACCTTTTTTTAAGTTAAAAACTATCTAATTAGATATGAAAATAGATTTTAACATAATCTTAAGAATATTTTAAACAAATTTATATGTTATGATAAAATTTGGAGGTGCGCCTTAATTGGATTGTTTAAGGTTGCAACCTTATAGAAACCATACCCTTATAAAAATAAAGAGTCAAACAAGGTTTT
The DNA here is from genome assembly GCF_054954075.1 of Amborella trichopoda. Lineage (NCBI taxonomy): Eukaryota > Viridiplantae > Streptophyta > Magnoliopsida > Amborellales > Amborellaceae > Amborella > Amborella trichopoda. The sequence goes on from NC_142339.1 coordinate 46,902,445, forward strand.
TAAATATTTTTTCATTATATTATAATACAACTGTTGCATGAAATCACTCCCCATTATATTTTGTCTTAAAAACGTTTAGAGGCGAATTGCTATTATGTTTCGCTCTCATCACAGTTATGCTATGTTCGGGACGGTTTTGCTTAAATCCTCATTTTTCCAACGGGAGCCGTGGCGGTTGTATATTTTTTGCATCAATTTTGCGTAAAACACTCTCATCACGGATATGTTAAATTCGTGACCGACCGCCACAGACATGCTATATTTGTGACAGTCTTTAATCCACGTCATCTAAAGAAATTGGAAGGTGTCGAGCCAATAGGTAAAAATACTGTTCATTTTTGCCCATAGACATTTTGTAGTCTAAATATAAAAAAAGGACCCAGTTTTTATGTGGCTAAGCCCACATATGTAGAAATGCGAGCCTCATTGAATCGGGGCCGATTTGATTATCACGACCTCATTTTATATTTGAATTTTATTTTTTTCTACAAATCCAAAGCACATGAAATTTTAAGTATTCATTCTTCTCATCATGGTGCACCTAATAAAAATATAAAAAAAATAATTCACGAAATCTAAATAGATCAAAATACCCTTGAAACATTTCAAAGGTATTTCGATAAAAATATTATAAATTATTTTTTTAATATTTTCTTATACCCTTGAAACATTTCAGGGGTATTTTGATCAATATATTTCTTGTAAATTATTCTTTTGATATTTTTATTAGATTATCCTATTTTTAAAGAACACACACCTAAAATTTCAAGTTATTTAGATTCATAGAAAAAATCTAACATTAAAATACAAAATGAGGTCGTGACTGTCAGATCGGCCCAAATTCAATCTGAGCCATTGGCTCACATGAACTCATATGTTCATATGAGCTATTGGGCTAATCTCAACATTTTCCATATATATATATATATATATATATATATATATATATATATATATGAAAAAAACTTGGGTGAGCCCACTAGCTCACAGAATAGTATAAGCCTCATTGAATTTGGGTCGATCTGACGATCGAGAGTGTATGCATTTTTTTTTTTTTTCTAAACGCCAAAATCACTTGACATTTTAGATGGATGTTCTTCTCATCAATCTGCACCTAATTAAAATATATAAAAAAAATTAATCTTCAAAATTTAAAATGACCAAAATACCTCCGAAAATTTATCGGGGTATTTTGGTAATGTTTTTTCTTGTAAATTTTTTTTAATATTTTTAAAAAATTCAGCTATTTTTTATCAATACAAGTATAAAATTTCAAGTTATTTGGATTTGTAGAAAAAAAATTAAAATTAAAATACTATCGGGCATCCGTGATCGTTATATCGACCCAGATTCAATCTAGGCGTTTGGGCTCATTTTTCCTACGAGCTAGTGGGCTCACCCTAGCATCTTCCTATATATACATGTTTGTGTGTGTGTGTTGGGGGAGGGGGGTGCAATTTTTCTAGAGCCTAGGCCCTAAACAATCAAATTAGAGCCTACCTTCAAATAGTGTCGAGAAATGTGGTTTTAATATTGGAAATCTTTGTGATAGCTTTACAATATATTTTCATATTTGTTTATAAAGTTTAAAGCTTAAAAAAATAGTGTGCATCGACAAATCTACGAAAACTTGAAAGTCTTGAAAATTGACGGTCCAAAAATGTGTTACAAAATGCACTACTTTCAAAACTTGAAATCCATTTTTTTCTCCTGTCCATGCATCTTGATGTCTAGATGATCATTTTGAAGATATTCAAGCATCAAAACAACCTCTTCTAGTGAAATTTTTGAGGTAGACTCTAATTTAATTATTTAGAGCCTCGACTCTCTATAAACTTTTCCATATATATACGTATGAAGAAACTACAAAACGCCTATGGGTGAAAATGAACAGTATTTCATCTCTAGCCTCGGCACTGTCTGATTTTTTCGGACGGCATGGATTAAAGATTGTCACGGACATGGCATGTTCGTGGCAGTCTGTCACGAATATAGCATGTCCATGACAAGATTTTTTTCACTCAAAATTGACGTAAAAAATATATGAGAACCGCCATGACTCCTGTAGGTCTCTGGCAGTTTTTAGGCAAAACCGATACCGACATAACATGTCCATGAACAGTATTTTCGCCGATTGGCTCACTTCGCCGATAGGCATTTATAAGAATTTTTAGCCCTAAATCATTCATATTAACAATAGCCTTATAATAATTACATTTACGTCACTGTCACTATTATTTTCTCCTTTAGACAAGTCATGATTAAATCTTCATCTTCAATAGTCCCAATAACCATTTCCTCTTCCTAAGAATCTGATAAGATCTCATTTTCAGCTATAATTTGAAAGATTCGTTGCTTCGCCTCTTCGTCTATTTCTAAGGAATTTATTTTATTCTTAGTTATGTATTTATTTTTATAATTGATAAGAATTTTTCTTTTATTTCCTACTTTCGGAAACAAAATCAAATTGTTATATATATATATATATATATATATATATATATATATATATATATATATATATATATATATATATATATATATATATATATATATATATATATATATATATAACAATACAAAATCAAATTATATATATATGGAAAAGTCTTAAAAACGCCTATAGACGAATTGAGCTTATGGGTGAAAATACTGTTCATTTTCACCCATATATAAGAACATGCTGAGATTAACCCACTAGCTCATATGAACATATGAGTTCATATGAGCCCAATGGGCCAAATTGAATCTAGGCCGATCTGACTATCACGGCCTCATTTGTATTTGAATTTTAATATTTTTTCTATAAATCCAAATAACTTGAAATTTCAGGTGTGTGTTCTTCAAAAATATAATAATCTAATTAAAATGTCAAAAAAATAATTTATAAGAAATAAATTGACCAAAATACCTCTATAAATTTTAAGGGGTATTTTGGTCAATTTATTTATTGCGAATTATTTTTTTAATATTTTTATTCGGTATGCCTTGATGAAAAAAATAGATGCCTAGAATTTCAAGTTATTTGGATTTGTATAAAAAAAATTAAAATTCAAATATGAAATGAGGTGATGACCGCTAGATCGGCCCAGATTCAATCTAGGTCGTTGGGTTCATATGTTCATATGAATAGTGGGCTAATCTCGGCATTTTCTATATATATATATATATATATAAAACGTCTATGGACAAAAATGGAATGTCAAGTGGTGTAGACCCTTAAAGTGCTTAACATTTTTTTATACTAAAATACCCTTAATACAAAATATTTTAAATAGGGGCATTTTTGGCCATTTCAAAGGGTAAAATGGATATTTTTATAAGAAAATAGTGGCATTCTTTTAGTAGTTAAAAACAATTAATGCATCTTGTGGGTGATATCTTGGATATTTTTATAAGAAATTAGTGGCATTATTTTAGTAGTTAAGGACAATTAATGTATCTTGTTGGTGATATCACACTCTATATCGGTGATGTCATTGTCCACTATTGTTAACAAATGATTTTGTTTCTATTAAGAATTTTTAGTTTACCCTTGCCTAATTATTTAAAATACCCTTAGATAAAAAGTTATTATACTATAAAATAAGAGTATCTAAATGTCTAAAAATGTTGAGCACTTTAAAGATCTACACCACAAGTGGTGTAGCCTAACAAAACCCTATATATATATATATATATATATATATATATATATATATATATATATATATATATATATATAGGAATGATCCAATGCAATGGTTGTATCATAGTATAATGCAACGTCACTTCAAAAAAACTATGTTTGTGGTATTTTTATATGACCTCAAATTATAAGGATGCTACCTAGAACTACATATGCCCCTCAAAAAAACCATCTTATGGCCATCGTATGAGCAATGGTTTCATACAACGGTTGTATAGTAATTTGATGTAATAACCTTAAAAAACCATCTTATGGCCATTTGTTTGATCCAAATTTTGAAATATACACTCTTTTGAAAATTTTGACATATACACTCTTTTCGCCTATAGGCGTTTTGTAGTATCTTCATATATATATATATATATATATATATATATATATATATATATATCATGATAAAAATAAAATATAAAAATAAAAAATTTGAAAATAAAAAACTAAAATTTATGCGAGAAAGGATATATAAAAGAGAAAAGTTTATATAAGGTTGCAACCTTAAATTATAGAATTACATATGCACCTCAAAAATCTATCGGAAAAAGTTGTTTTAATGTTAAAAAAAACTCTAATTGATCATCTTGACATCGAGATGTATGAATATGAAAGAAAAAAAAGGATTTTGAGTCTCATAAATAGTGCATCTTGCAATACATTATCTAGACTGTCCATTTTCAAGATTTTCCTATGTTTATGATCTCCTTGATTTTAACTATTTTTTAAGTTTAAAATTTTATAATTAGATATAAAAATAGATTTTGATATAATCCTAATAATTTTTTCACCAAGATTAAATATTATTATAAAATATGAAGGTGCGCCTTAATTGGATCGGTTAAGGTTGCAACCTTAGGGAAACTACACCCTATATAAAATATTTATGTTGTACATTATATTTTTTCGAAAGGACGCTCTTAAAACTTTCTATTACGATATTTTCTTATTCGGACATTTTTTTCACATAAACAGTCATGTGTATACTACAAGATTTATTTGGGCTTGTTAATGAGGCGTCTTTTTTATTCAGTTGTATCAAGTAAAGCACACTCCCTGCACAACTATGCATGCCTGGCATGATGGGTAGCGCGTACCATCTTTTTGCAAGCAATTTCAGGGCACAGTTTTCACAGTGTGCTAAAAATAATATATCTTCAAAACGCGTGCTGAAAAGAAGGGGTTAGGCCATGGGTTTGTAATATAATTTCTCAGAACGGGCTAGAAAAATAAGGTGCCCCCCACAAAGCATTGTGTGTAAACCAACTGAGCAAACACCGGCGGTTTACCCCTCTCTCTCGCTCTTTCGGGCTGGGCCTAAGCCCGGACGAACCCATATACACTTTCTCCCAAAAACCGCCTGCTACGGTCAATCAAGTAAGCGCACTCTAATCACTTGGAATAAATAAAATCCGTCTCACTCTCTCTCTCTCTCTCTCTCTCTCTCAAACAATTCCATCTGTTCTGCTCAAACCATAGTGAGCCCTCGCCAGCCCTTTCCTCTCTCTCTCTCTCTCTCTTCATCTTACATCTCTTTATCTCTCTCTTCCCACCATTAACCTCTATCTCATCAAGAGTAACACACCCACTACCAGCCTCAACCCCATAATCTCTCTTCTCTCTCTATGTAGCTCTACTTGATCTCTATTTTCTTTCTCTACCTCCTTTTTTTGTGATCAGAGCAGAGCTCAACTTGGTTGTATATATAAAAGGGAGAGAAGCTCTTAAAGCTCGGTGGATCACTGGTGAAGCTCTAAGGATCGCTCCTTTCTTCTTAGCTTTACAATGGAGCGTGCAAATGGCATGTGGGATTTTATTTCTCCAATACCAGCTAAAAAATAGTAGCATTTCCCATAACAAAAAGTAGCAGCAGATGAAGATTGAATAAGGAAAAAAAATATATAAAAAATCAGAGAAAAAGCAGTTTTGAAGTGGGGGAGCAGGAAATGATGAATACGAAGAGCATGAATTGCAGATAGTGTCTTGGAAACCAAGCTCTCTCTGAAGCCATAATCAATAGACGACCACAGCCCAACCAATGGATTTTCTCCGTCTTTAGAGAGAGACTAGGGAAGTCTAGATAATAAAGGAGGCAAAGAGGGATGGGACGGGAGCGATTGGGTCTTGAGTACAAAAAAAAATAGGTTTAAGAGAGAGAGAGAAGAGATATTGGGTTTCGTCCATGTAATCGGACCACGTTGGATAGGTACCAACCAGGCTAAAAAGTGTTCCAAAGATTAAAAAAAATCCCAAAAAATATGATTAAAGTAAAATTAAACAAAATTCATCTCAAAGAGGATAAGAAGTAAAAAAAATAGATTTTGAAAATTAAATTTCTAACAAGGGGTATTTTAAAAACAATCCAAGAATGAAGGAAAAATAAAAAAAATGAGTATTCATCATGACAACACTTTTCAATTTTTACCAAAATGATTGAAAACATTAAAAAAACACATAATAAATACTCTTTTTTTTTATATATATATATATATATAAGCCACTACACAACGACTTTGGACGAAAATGAATCATGTTTTCGCCCATAAGCTCGATGCCGTCCGATTTTCCATGCAAATGCAAATTTAATACAAAAAATATATGGGGACCGCCCCCGTAGGTTTGTGGTGTTGTTTTGACAAAACCGTCACAGACATGTGAGGTGGAGAAACAATAGCAATTCGCCTGTAAACATTTTTAAGACTTTTCTTATATATTTTTTAATCTCTTAAGATCTGAAGCTTGACCACCAAAACTAGGCACCAGAAGAGAGGATGAATAACCCGGGCAGGTCCAGGTCAACCGACCCATTTTTGGGCAGCGTTTCCTCAATAACTGTTCCAATTTTAATTATGTTTGAGGAATAATTTCTCAAGCTAATTGGCAGCCGATCAATCTCTCGATTTGTATGGAGTGGCTAGCCAAAAATATAGCAAGCATCTGCTAATGTCAGACCATCTTCCCTGTCTCTCTATCGGTTATTTCTAGTTACCAGCTTCTTAAGCCGCTGGTTACCATGACAGGCTAGAATAACTAATGGTCCTAGAGAACAAAATCCTGTAAATGGATTGTTACTGTTTGGTAGTATTTATGAGTAATATTTAGATGCAATCTGAGAAATACATAGCTTCTATTTGGTGAAAAAATATAGGAAATGCATTACCAACATTTTATCAACACTTAGCTTATAAACTGTCATTTTTTTCCATTGAAATGTAGAATGAAAGTAATCATCACATCATTACAAAAAGATTTTTTAATAATAAGATCATCACCATTCCAAAAAGATTTTCTACTAATAACTTGTACCATTTTAAGGTCATCATCACACAATTTCTTACTTATTTTGTACGCCATTGGCACTTACATGGAATCACATGTCGGTCATCATCACACAATTTCTTATTTATTTTGTATGCCTTTGGCACTTATATGGAATCACATATCCTCTTTCATAATTAGACTTTAGTTTCAACATGATAAGTCATTGGAATAATATAATCGAACATGTTTTTATTTATTTTTTATAGAAATCTTTCAAATGTCTATCTATATAATTTCAAATAGGCAATAAATTTGTGATACCAAATTAAAAATCTTTACCGTACAAGTTAAAAAATGTGAAGAAGTTTGATTAATAAACTAGAAGGTTCAGTACTTGCAATAAAAAATTTTGAGGTATTGAAAGAAACTAAAGAGGTATCTTATTTCAATTGAGGTTTTACTAATCTCTTATGAGGATTATGTTGAGTGAAATTTTTTATTATAACTGTGTTGTGTAATTTCTTATGCTGGGTGAAATTGTTTATTATAATTGTGTTGTGTAATTTTTCATTGATTAGATATGCTGAGGATAATGGATATGGAGAGGGAGAATGGAAAAAGTCAAAAAAAAAAAAAAAAAATTCCAAATGAGAAGAAGAGGCTTAAAGATAAATAGGCTTAAAAAAAAAGGGAACGCTTAAAAAGAAAGGGAGCATCTTATGCAAACCAATTATTAAAGTTCGAAAAACCTTATGCAAACCAGTTATTAAAGTTCAAGAGAAACCTTATGCAAACCAGTTATTAAAGTTCAAGAAAAAAGGGACAGGTTTAGAGAGGGAGGGAGGCAGCTATACATGTTATTAAGCATTTTGTCAAGTAGAGAGACATACTGGATTTAGAGGAGGAAGCACGTATGCAAACCGAATAGGTGATAGAAAGACACACAGAGGAAGGGCTTAGAGATAGGTGATAGAGAGACACACAGAGGAAGGGCTTAGAGATGGTGGGCTTAGACATGGGCTTAAAGATGGAGGGAGGGTTTAGAGAACGAGGGACATATGCAAACCAAATAGGTGGTAGAAAGACACTGGGCTTAGAGAGGGAGGGCTTAGAGATGGAGGGGGCTTCAAGAGGGAGGGCTTAGAGATGGAGGGACTATCCATACAAACCGAATAGGTGGATGGGCATTTTATTAAGCTGAAATAAGAGTTTTAGAGAGGAAGGGCTTATAAAGAGGAAGTCATAGAAACGGAGGCTTAGAGAAGGAACGAATAGGTAAGTTGGCATTTTATTAAACTGAGATAAAACACACATTGGGCTTAGAAAGGGAAGGGGCTTAGAGAGGGAAGGGTCTTAAAAAGAAAGTGTTTAGAGAGAGAGGGCTTAGAGAGGGAAGGGTCTTAAAAAGAAAGTGTTTAGAGAGAGAGGGCTTAGAGAGGGAGGGGTATTAAAAAGAAAGAGTTCAGATAGGGAGGGCTTAGAGGGGGGGAGCAACTACGCGAGTAGATGGATTGGCATTTTATTAAGCTTGGATGAGGGGTTTAGACAGATAAAGCTTGGATTGGCATTTTATTAAGTTTGGATTGGGGGTTTAGAGAGAGAAGGCTTAAAGAAGGAGAGAGCATCTATACAAACCGAATAGTTAGCTTTACATTTTATTAAGCTGGGATAAATTAAAGAGTTGGCATTTTATAGATTTTTAAAGATTACGTGATATAAGTTGAAGAGTTGCATTTTATAAATTTTTAATGATTACCCATCAAATGCGCAATAGATTTTCTACTTTAACAGCCTGTAATGTGTGTTATATGAATTTTGAAAAAATCTCGAGTGATCTCATTCTATTTCATTGCTTCATTAAGAATAGTGTTCCCAAATGGTGGAAATATCATTCCCTAGCTTTTCTATTTCATTACTTCATTCGGAATAGAGTAACCAAATGGTGGAAATACCATTCCCTACCATTTTTAGTAATCTGCGTAAAAATAGAAAAATCACTGGGTTTCATTATTATGGAGTGTACCAAATGCCATATTTTCATGTAGTAGATTTCTTGGTACCTGCTCCTAACGTTTTAAGTGATCCAGAATGGATTTCATTGTTATGGAGTGTACCCAAATTGTGGAAATGCCATATTTCCATGTAATAGATTTTTTGGTACCGGCTCCTAACGTTTTTAGTAATCCAGAATGGAAATCCGTGATGGCTTGGCAAAAATTTTAGAAACATTCGGTGGATCGCTATATAAAGGTAAGAAACATTCGGTGGATCGGTATATCGCTATATAAAGGTAGGTGACCAAACATTCTTTTTATTCGGCTTGCAATCTCGAAACTAAAGATAAAATGAAAAACAATTTTGTCATTGGAGAAAAAGAAATTTTAATCACCGGATCATGATGGGGAGAATTGGAGATCACAAGTAAGTAAATATACCCTAACTACCATCATCTTTCATCTGGTGCTGCATATTAACAGAGAACAGTTTTACCAATCAGCAAATGCAACAGCATACATGCCCCGCTGGTAATCAACCGGTGAATGAGAAATATAAGGATAAACAAATAAAGTATTTTCTTCAACACCTGCCACTGAAGCCCGAATCACAAATGCATACAATGGGGCGGCAATAAAAAGATAGCAGTGCATCAGATACATTAATTCTATTTCAAGGGCTTTGATAAAATTACCTGACAAAAATATCTAAATACAAAAGATTCAAATGCATATCTGATTCAAATAATCCATACAAAATGATCCTGCTGATGTGGCGGTGAAATCCTCTCACGCCCCTTCCGGAAGTGTCCTTTTGGAGGTGCTGATGTATAAAACTGCCAAAAATAAAACAATCAAACAAATGCTATACCCATTGATAAGCAATTGTTAGTCGTTGACTATGGATTGAATAGAAAACTAGTTAAGAGGAAGTACCATTATTTCCTCGAATAAATGCATCCCCATATTTATTTTTCAGCTGCCCGTTGACATATTCTTCTGTCTGCTCCATGGCTATATTCATATATCCATCCAAGCATGCCAGAATACCTGCAAAACGATACCTCAGTTTTATTTTTTCAGATGAGTAACTGCATTATATTAAATTTAAGTAAAATGTACAAACTTTAGATATCGGTATATTAGAGGTAACAGAATTTTGGGTAGTAAAATAAAACTATTAAAGAGCATTGCCCATCACAATCACAAATTCAACAAGATGTTCTTGGAAGCAAGAGCCAGTAATAAGATATCCAAAGGAAACAGAATCCTTCCCTAGATAGGTACTGTGAAAAACTAGTCATAGCTATACTTGTCTCTGAAAGCCAAAATACATGCAGAAAATTATAGAAAACGAGCACAGGCAGAAGCATCTACTACCACACGATATTATCTCTACATTCATAAATCAACTCGAAAAGATTTCTTCGGAAACGATATCCCATTAATAAATCATATTCACAGCAAGTATGTGAATACAAACATGTGAGATTACAGAAGTATGATAGGCCCGGTACATAAAACATGTCAAACTTAATTTCTTCCATATAAAATGATCGCATTTGATATAGAAGTCCATAGCTTCAATAGGATGAAAATGGTGAAAGCAAACCTCGTTCCACAAACCAAATCTTGCGTCACCTACATTTGTCCCAATGCCATGGGTTCATTTGGAGAGAGGATTACCTTGGTACAAGGACAGCATGGAGTGGCAACCTCATCTCAGTGTTTAATCTCCCTTCGACAAGGTCATAACGAGCCATTTCAAACCTTCTTAAGGTAATAATAAACTTAACCATGGTTGTCGTTTTTCTTGTGTACTGGTTTTTCCACATTGAACAATGTTTTGAAAGCCACTAGGAGGCACCTAAAGGTCAGGGGAAAAGGCCAGCCACTCAGGCAGGTGCCCGTTCGAGGGGCACCAAACACATATACGGGTATAACTGTGCAGAGAAAATACAAATACATGCATATATTGTATATAATTACACATGACCAAATTTTATGCTCCCATGGGAGCATACTATTTACTCCCTTGGATAAAACCTAGTCTAAAAGTAATTTTGGGGCCCAAAATTTTGGGGATGTAAGCTCTTCAACCCATAGACTAACCTCAAAAAAATTCCAAATCGCCCTCTCTATGCACTTGAAAAAATAATGACTCGATATTGAACAAAAACTGTCCAAGTTTGTGCGGGTGAGATCTACGTGCTAAAAACCCTAAATTTCAAATTTTCTCTTTTGAAAATATTCATCTTGTGACTCTTAGGAGGTTCTCAAAATTTCAGCGTGAAAAAAAATCTCCCAAGTAGGCCATCTGCCTGAGGGTGTAGGTCTATAGTATGTTCCCACAGGAGCATAGTATACGCGCTCACATGTAAATATACAATGCATATAACAAACTAACAAATTACATACTTTATATAAAGTATTAGCAATTGAACATTAAAATTTTGAAAGGGTAAATTCTAGAGTTTGAAAGTCTATAGGTAAATGTTGAAACACATTCAACACACGTAAATATAAGACATAACAATCACAAAGAGTCACCAACAATAGCATTTCCAAATCTCGATGCTATATGGCTGAATTTGATCACTCCATGTCCATGATGACAAACTCAAAATACTTTACAAAAGCACATGTCTACTAATATAGAGAAAATGACACAACATATATATATATATATATATATAAATGAAAGTACATAATGTTAAGTCTTTATCTTCTTCATCGGCTTTGATCCTAGCACCTCCATCTGATTGCAAGCCATCATAATCAGAGTCACCACCCTCCTCAACATAATGGCCCACCTCCTCGGTCTCTTCTGAATCGATCTCCTCCTCATCTCCCCCCTCCTTTAAGTACCAAACATAGCAGTGGATCTAGTGGTCCTCCAAGGATAGGAAGCGGGCACAGAAGACTCCTCAACTATATCACAAGTCAAGCCCTCTCCATAGAAGACCTCTTTGGCTCTAAGGGCAACCAAACACTCACTACCATCATCTCCACATCAATATCTTGATCATTTTTTATCCAGGCAATGACCACATTCCCAACCCGTAACCCCATTCGTATAAAAACCTGATGAAGACATCAAATGATCCCAAATAGGGAACAATTTAACAAAAGATGGCTATCCTATGTTTCCGTCTCTGATCCATGATGTTTTGGATGAATATCGAGCTTTAAATCACTCAAGACCTCCTTTAACCTCTCTTGATATTTCACAATGAATCAAATCAAAATAAATTGGTATTATCATCATTCCACAAAGTTCTCAGATTTTTCGACTTTGAAATTTCAAAATTCAGAATTTTGGATTTTTCCTCATGGGGAGCATTGAGGTAGGAGGTTTGTTTCAAAAGGAAAAAGAGAGAGAGGCCCCCCGGAAGACGGCGCGGGGGGGCCGACACTTGATGACAACCTCATCAAGTGTCGTCACCGCATCAACTGTCTTCACCATAGGGGAAGGGCTTCTCTCCATGGGACGACAATTCAAGCTGAACATGACTTGTCAAGGAGGAGTCGGTAAAGCTATGACCAACTCAATGACAGGGGCTACCACTGGTAATGAAGGTAGAACAGGAGAAACTGCACGAGCCACGCGCTTAGAAGACTTCAAGGGCTTTGGTGGCATAATCTGAGGCTTGCTAGGGGAAAACGATGGTGACCGGCAGTACGAGGAGGAAGATGCATCGAATGAGCTTGCTTCTTCAATCGAGCACTATTCCAAGGTGTAGGTTTCACGACCTCTTCAGCCTCATTATCTTCTAGAGCTTCCTTCCTCTTCTTCTTTCCCTTTGCCGCCATGGCTGCCCCATCATGACAGTCATAAGTGCGTACGGCAGCAGGGGCAAAATGAGCACCGCTACCGATCAGGGCATTCAAGTCCTGTGTGGGCCGTCCCTCAGCTCCTCTTGCAACACACCCCTCCTTCCATCAGTAAATAAAACGAAGACCATCAAACAAGGACCCGATCTTACCCTTAAGAGAGAGAAGCACACGTGACCCTTCATTAGTGGTCATCAACCTGAGGACAGCAATGGTCTTCCAATCCTTGGGGTAATCTAGCTCAAAGATCTTCGAGGAAGGTGGGCAAAGTTGTGCCCATGCTTTGGACCCCCCATTTTTCTCTCTCCTTCCTCTTCACATCTCTCTCTCTCGCACGAGACGGGTAGCATAGCCGCTGGCTCGGTGCCTCCCTCTCCCCTCTCGTCTAACTCTCACATTCCCCACTCTACACCGTGGGTACCATAGTTCAAAAAAACAGACCGCCCAGTGCCTAGGCGGTCCAGAAGGCTTGAGCGATGCAAATTGGGTAGTATTTCCCTAGGCAGGCCTGCGCCTTGCCCAGAGGCAGAAAACTTTTTATTTATTTATTTATTTATTTTTTCAAAGATATAAAAGTTAAGAATGATGACTTTTAGGTTCATTTTAACTCTAAACCCACCAGAACCCTTTTTATAGTAACAGAAACCTCCAAAAAACTACATTTCATTGGATTGAATCATCGAAGTGTTTCTCAGAGTTTGGAGTTCAAGCAACCAAAGCAAGTGCATTATTTAGATTGCTTGTTTTAGTTTGGGATGTCTTCTTCAGGAGTTAGAGTGGAGATCCAGGTTGGAAATATTGATACAACCCAAATCCAAATGACAAACATTGCGTTAGATGCAATTTTTGTGAAAAAGATACAAAAGGAAGCATAAACCGGTTTAAAAACATCTTGCCGATATTAAGGGGGATGTTGCCCCTTGTAAAATGTTCATGAAGCTATCAAGGACGAGATTAAGCAATTTTCAAGCTATGGAAAACAAAAACAAGAACAAAATCCTTGTCATAGATCTATTTCTGCTACTCCTAGAAAAAATGATCTGAGTTGGAAGTATGGGTACAACCCAAAACCAAATGATATAAATTGTATAAGGTGTAATTTTTGTGAAAAAGATACCAATGGGGGTATTAGCCGATTCAAAAAGCACCTTGTTGGTGTTAAAAGTATTGTTGCTTCTTGTACAAACGTTCCTGAAGCAGTTCGAGATGAGGTTAGATATCTTCTGAATTTTGAATAACCAAAAAAGGGTGAAAATAAGCCTTTTTGTATGGAAGTATCTTCTCCAGTTTCTAGTCGGAGTGGTGATCCAGGTTGGAAGTATGGTTATAACCCAAATCCAAGTGATAAAAATCGTATTAAATGTAATTATTGTGAAAAAGATACTAATGGGGGCATTTACCGCTTGAAAAAACACTTTGCCGGTATTACAGGGGATGTTGCCCCGTCTAAAAATGTTCTTGAGGCTACCAAGGAGGAAATTATACAATATTTGAGTTTAGAAAAGCACAAAAAAAAGGGTAGAGCAGCCAAGACTCCTTGGGCCTCATCTACATAGACTGCACATACTAGTAAGAGGAAGGTAGAAGAAGAGGAGGAAGAGGCAGATTCAAAAGAAACAAAGGAGGACAAGCGTTATATTGAAGAGGGAGATGACTCTGAGGATGATGGTCTCGACTCTGATGCATATGATGAGACTTGCCTTATTGATATTCCTTCTGATGATGATGATGATGATGACTGAAGACTCTTACCTCTTGGTGCTGAGTGTTGAGTCTGTTGACTGTTGTGTTGAGTCATGAGTGTTGACTTTTGTTAGACTGTATATTTTCTAAATTTCTGTATATTTTTGTTATGTTGAGTGTTGACTTTTATATCCTACACTTGTATGGTTTTACAGTTTACTGTTTTAACAATATGGATTATCTAAATTCTCTTCTCGCCTTCTATCTTCTTCTTTTCTTTCAACTTGAAACATGGTATATTGGGATTTTTACTTTTTTTTTTCAACTGGGTAGCAACTGCCTAGGACCCGCCTAGCGCTTTTTGATACACTGGTGGGCACACACCCTTCTCCCCCCAACTCTCTCTCTCTCCCACTCTATATCATGCCTACGGCCAAGCCATGGTCACACACACCCTTCTCTCCCATCTTGCCCACTCAACATCGTGCCCACGGCCACATCTCTAGCCATGGGCACACCCCTTTTCTCTCTCTCGTCTCCAACTCTCTCCACCATACAACGTACCCACTGCTAAATCGTGGGCACACTCTCATCGCACCCTCTCGTCTTGCCCACTCTCTTCGTTTTCTCATTGTGCCCACAGCTCACCCATGGGCACACTCCCCCACCTCTTATCTCAAACTCTCTCACTTCCCCTTTGTTTCATCTCACCACCTCTAGCCCATGGCTCACTCATGGGCACACAAATATTACACTACACTCACAATACCTCAAAGCCCATAACTTGACCACGGGCACACAATCATGCACTCTCTTATGCTCTCACCTCTCACCTCAAAACCCATGGCCTAGCCATGGGCACTAATGCACCTTCCTCGACTTCATCTACTTTCATTTCGAAAGCCCATGGTTCAACCATGGCCCACACCTTCTCCCCTCTTGCTTTCATCTCTTTCTCTCTCTTCTTTCACTCACTTCAGGTCACTTGCACACACCGTCAAGCCCATGGCTCGACCCATGCTACTCAGACGGCTCGCTCAACATCCTGGTGACTCATCAGCCACCCTTGAGCCTCACATTCACCATCATTCACATCATGACCTTCATTTCAGATAACCCAGATTTTTATCACTACAATCGAGCATCATTCAAAGAATACAAATGAGCGCTCCACCCAAACACCCATCCCACCAATGAGTCACCATTATTTCAAACCAATAGCATCACTCATCATCCCCTATAGGTTGCCTCACATGCCCTATGAGGTAAAACCATCATCCCTAGGGAGTTACACTTACCTCATAGCAAAACTCACCACCCTGATGAGCCTATACCTTACCCGTTCCATGAGAAAAACCATCAATCCCCAGGGAGTTTTGCCCCCCTAATGGAACAAACCACTACCCCAGTGAGACTCACGCACCTCATAAGGGAAACCGTTAGCCCCAGAGAGTTTCATATGCCCCATGGAGCAAATCACCATCTCCAGAGAGCCCCATATGCCTCATGGTGTGAACCATCCACCCCAGTGAGTTTCACCCATCTCACAAAACCATCCTCACTCCATGGTGAACCTATGCCTCACCCATTCCATGAGATAAATCATTACCCCCAAGGAGTTTCCTCTGACTCATGGGGCGAACCATACCCCCCATACAACCATTTCACCTTGGATTGCTCAACAACACTCGAAACCATGAATGAGCGCTCCCATCTATAAGCCAATACCATCCCCAGTGACCTCATCACATGCACCATCCAAACCCCTGGATGGTCACCCAGATAGAGTGTTTCACCATGGGTGAGTTCATCTTTGACCCCCATCAACAACCCTCATACATACCCATGGGTAATTGACCAAATCAAATACATAAGAAAAGCTGGTCAGGTACGGGTTTGGGTCCTGGGTCCAAACCTACGTTTTGGGTTTAGGTACGGGTATGGGATCTATGGACCCATCAGGGCTAGGTTCGGGTATGGGTCCAACTCGTACTATTCAGGTCTGGGTAAGTGTCCAGCAAGACCTGACCCATACCCAACCCATTGCCACCCCTACTGAAAATGCATGGGTTGATGAAGTAAAGGAATCTGTGGAGAACGGGTTCTCTTTTTTCGCTAAGGTAGCAAAGGTTTGTGCAGCAAGCCCATCCATTGTATTAATTTGCATGAAAAGTGATATGGCATTCACAATGAGCCTCCCTGGAAGTTACTCTCTCTATTGCTCAATGAACAAAATGACTCACCACAGTCGCTCTACATCACTCAATGTCAATGGGCAGATTGTATTTCCAATCTTTTGTATATGATTTTTTCTTGCATTCTTTGAAGGAATTCTATTTTCTTCAGGGATGCTATTTTGATTTTTCCTACCACCTCCTTATTATCATTTGATTGGCATGATGACAATGGACTGCATTTTCACATCGATTTCTTTCTTTCCATATGATCAAACTAGAGTGGGAAGAGAGGCACAAGGAATTTGTTAAAAATTCTTTGGAAAAAATGAACCAATTTGTTGGGAGACTTTGGATGTTGGAACCAGCTATGGCTCTGATATTGAATCGCCAAGTGATTGCTGTCCAAAGCTCACCCACGAAGGTGTATGTGAGAAGAGGTGATAATGATCTTCAATCTTCACTACATAGGGGGCATCAATTACAACCATGATAACCCCATTTTTGCACTCTATCGGAGGTCTACAGCCTCTTTTGATAAGCAACCCATGTAAACCACGAGATCCTTGGGTGTATTGCTTTCTCACATAGAGTCTCAGGTGTTTTATTTTTGGCCCCGTGTTCTTTGATAATTTCACGAGCACATTTTGACTTAATTTGTCCATATTCATTAGGCACAGATGTTTGCATATCATCATCATTTCTCCCTAGATTGGTGGCCTTATGCAAGGTTATCTTCCAAGCCTATAATATCCACCCTCTTACAGAGAGAGGAAGTTGCCATGCATTTCTATCCCAAAATTACGAGACGTATAGAGATCTTTCAAGGCCCAAGTCCCTTATGAGAATGGGTTCTCATTGTGACTATTCCCAAAGTTGAAACCTCAAAGCCTGATTTCAAATCCACTAAGACTTCGGGTTAAGCTTTTTAGTTTTTCATTATGAGAGGGTTTGGAATTTGGAAGCTTTTAGAGAGAGAAAGAAGAGGTTAGAATTCACAAAGGGGAGTGAACAGTTATTGTGTTTGTTTATAGAGTCATGGAATTTGTGTCATTATCAAAATAATTATGTGAATACGTGAATATATAGGCTCTACTTTCTTTTGTTTCAAATTCTCATGATAGATCAGTTTTTATTTCAAAAATGTCTTGAATTTTACTGCTGTGTTAGTTAACTTTCTCAAAAAAGTTTTGCTGCTTTGTTTTTTACTTAATATAGTCAAATATAGTCAGATAATACTTACTTTTCCGTCTAACAAGTAATATTTATTTGTGAGTTCGTGGAAAACATTTGTATGTTTGTTATCTTCGTGAATTGACGAAAAAAGTTCTTTGTGTAATACCAATACTTATTCATTGAATTTGTTGCGTTGTAAGCCATAAATAGCCCATCAATGGAAAAAGACTCAGAGAGAGAGAGAGAGACAAACCCCATCCCAAAACTCCCATAGTTATTTTTATCATATTCCCTATGCTTATTGGTGGAGGGGCAAATGTGAAAAGGGCCCCTTCCACAATTTTCCGGACATACAAATGTGCCCTTTGATTGGCTTTCTAAAGCTGCCTCAAAATATAGGTCAAATATTAAATGGTTCATATTTTAGGTGTGATTTGATAAATTTCCCTAAATATAACAAACATCATTTCGATTCCCTAGTTGTTACTTTCATCACTGAGACACCATTCTGCTCAAGCTAAACTTGACACAAACTTTCTTCAGAAAAGGTTGCAAAGCACCTCCAAGGAGATGGAATAAATTCTCTGATCCATGTCAAGTAGCTACTACTACAACAGACTGCATCGACTAACACCCAATGTGTTCACAATTTCTTTACTTAATATGTGGGTAATAAAACCTATCACTATAGAATTTTCAATGTTTTCACTATGTAAATTTTAAGAAAATTAGAGTAATTTACACTTCCAATTTGTGAGCTAACACATGAATAGTACCTTTTTGACTGCTGAACCTACCCACAACAATATCCAACACTCTCTCACTTCACCATTGTCTAACCCATTTTATGAACCTTTCTCTTGTACCCTCCCCACCAATTTATCTCTTTTCCTAGACAAACAAATCTCAAATTTCCTAGCCAAAAAAATCTCAAATTTCCTAGCCAAACAAATCTCAAATTTCATCAGATTCTAGTAATAACATTTAGACAATACGACTTAAGTCATTCGAATTTTTGCCAGGAAAGTATGATGACAAATGAATGGAACTGTATCGTGAAAGCATAATCCCCATTCACTTCAGACACACGTAGAACTATGAGTTAAATGAATATCGCATGAGAAGTCTTCCTCTTCAGATTCGCATTAGTTACAATAACCATAGAAATGGAAATCTGGTGGATCAGATTACAGTGCCTTTTTCTTCCCTTACCTAGTTCTTCTGCCACAGTGTTTGTTGACAAAAAAATAAGCAATATCAGTCCATTTCACCATCTATTTATTATTCCTAAAGAACTATTCTCAATTATATATTAGTTCCATTTGGATTTAATACATAGGACCTGACAAATCTTCACATGCCAAAGTTTACAAACACAAAGCTTCTCCCATAAATCAAGTTTATGATAACTTAGAAGCATAGAAACTAATAAAGTCCAAATTCCACTACATTAAAATTTGCATTATCAGCAATACATGATCTGCAGCCACTTCCCATACCCAATGGTGTGTTTATGGCCTAGGTAGGTCCCTAGATTTATCAATAAACTCTAGTTCCACTGTACATTAAGTTAAAAACAGGTCAGGAAAAAAAATTACCAAGTTCTCAACCACATTCATGGGAATTCGCTGCTTTGTAAGACAATCTCAAGGGACTATCCACCAGAAATACCCAAAATACAATCTTTCTCCATTTTCCTTTTCCACTTTAAGATAATACAACTTCTAGAACTAAGGACGCCCACCATCAAAAGAACTTCCACTGAACTATAAATCCTCATTAATCAAAGACAGTGAAATTTTCCCAATAAAATGATTAAAAGAAAAAAAAGTTCCCAGAAAAATTATATTGAGACAGTAAAAAAAAAAAAAAAAACTGGTTTTGCGTTTTCTCATCAATAATCCATACAAAGAAACAGAAATTCGACCCACAAGCCATTTTAATTTCGCATAATACTCTATCATCGCTCCCAACCTTCAATTAAGACTAACCTTCCTTCGAAACAGCTTCCATAACCCCTCTCTCTCTCTGAAAAGGGATAAACCCTAAATGGACAATGACTAAACTGGAGGCACGAAGTTCATACGCTTAGCATCCAAAACAAGCGTGTTAAAAAAAAAAGAATGACGAAGAAATTCATAGGTACAGACCTCTGTAATCGACGCCTGAGTTGAGTTTGACAACCACAGGACGACCGCGAATTGATTTCAAGAAATCAGATGGGGTTTTAGCAGAGCCGCTCGAGTTCGTCGAAGCGTTCCCAGCTCCTCCACCTCCACCTCCACCTCCACCTCCACCTCCACCTCCGCTCATCTCTCTCTGAACTAGGGTTTGAGCAGAACCCTAGAGTCTCTCTCTGAATCGCTCGTTATAATCTCTCTCTGAACGCCCGAGATCGCGGTTCTTTAGTCTTAGACTCTTATTACTACTGCGTGCAACTTTCGGTGATTCGCCCATTTGAAAGGACCCGGTTTCTATGCGCCCATGCCCGCGCCTGTAGAAATGCGAGCCTATTTTCATTGTTTTTAGATAGAACACGTTGACGGTTTTTTGAAAAACCGCATATGTACTCATGCGGTCGAGGCCGCTTGAAACAAATGTTTGCTTTTGGGAAAAGGTGCAACATATGCAAGCAATGTTGGGTACTACAGATCCGGCGTATTCTATGTACAGTGCACCACCGGAGCATATGAGAGGAAATGAAAGGTGATGTGCGCCCGTGAGACAATGGAAGGTGTATATGGATTGCACGGGGATCATCAAAAGCGTGCCATGCAACATGTATTAGTGTAGAGCATAAACATAGGGAAAATATCTCCATCGACTTTATTTTCAACTTGCATTTGTTCTTGAACCAAAAAATTCAAACCTATCTTTTAACCTCTCAAATAACTTTATCTATTTTTATCTCAACTTTTAACCTAAACAAGTTAAAAAATACATCTTTTTTTAACTCTCCCTCCTCACATGTTTCACATGTTCCTCATGTGTTTCTCTCTCTAGACTGTCCAGGAGGTCAACGGGAAACCTTGCGTTGTGGCCGAAACCTTGCGTTTTGGCCACAATCTTCATCAAAAACCTCTCTCCAAGTAGGCTAAAAACCCAACCGTTACTGGCAGCGATCGTAGGCAGCTCTGTTGTTTCTTCGATGACCAACACTGTGGAAAATCAATTGTTTCATGGATTGAGATCTCCGATGAAGGGATTCAACCTTTCATCCTCAGCTACAGCAAGAACAAGAACCTCGCCTTCATCTTTGAAAGAAGCTTCCTCGGTTCATGGCTATGATAGGCCTGAGTTGAAAAAGGAATTGAAGAAAGGTGATGCTATCTCTTCGCTAGTTTTGGAAGATAAAGTGATGACGCCGCTGAATTTTCAAGATTATTTGGAAAGATACAGGGACTTCACAAAAAATGGTGATGGCCCTCCTCGCTAGTTTGCTCCATTGGAGTGTGGTGCTCCCTACAAATTCCGATCAAAATTCCGGCCAAAATGGTGGCCGGCCAAAAAGATTTAGTCTGTAAAACCCTAAGCAAGAAATTATGGGTTCTCCCTGTAAATCCCGATTAAGATTCCTGCCAAAATAGTGGCCAGCCAAAAAGATTCAGTCTGTAAAACCTTAACCGGAAATTTGTGAGCTCTCCCTGTAAATCCCGATCAAGATTCCAGCCAAAATGGTGGCCGGCCAAAAAGATTGAAATTTGTAGGTTCTCCCTGCAAATCTTGGTCAAAATTCCGGCCAAAATAGTAGACGGCCAAAAAGATTGAAATTTGTGGGTTATCCCTGCAAATACCTGTCAAGATTCCGGCCAAAATGATGGCTGGCCAAAAATGGTTTCCGACGAGCAAGTGAGGGGGGAGATAGAGAGAGAGTGAGGTTTGGGAGGTTGATGGGGGAGACAGAAAGGGATCACGTTAAGAGAGAGGGGTTAAGAGAGAGGGATTTAGAAACCAGGTTTTTTTTTAGTTTGTTTGGATCAAATAAATTAATAATAAATAAATCAAATATGATCAGGGGGTTAAGAGATATAATAGTGTGAACTTCTATGCAATAAGGTAGGTTTTGTAACTTTAGGTCAATGAAGAAATGACAGTTGAAAATGGGGTTTATGGAGATATTTTCTCTAAAACATATATCCCTTTTGCAATAATGGAGTGATTTTTATGGGGACAATGTTTACATAAAGGAAATTGTTTCATGCGGGAGGTATGCATGACTACATATGCAGTCCAAAAAGTGTAAAGCATCTATCTTAAAGATAGATACAAATAGGTGTTCCATTTGCAACCAATGAGAACTAATGGTCTAAATGCTTTCTTACTAAAATTATTATTTGTAATTTTTAAAATTTACTTCTTTTTCCATATTCATGATCTCCATGTTAGATTTAAGTTAAAAAATCCATCTCAAAAATAAATTTATCAATAGGGCCACATTTCTACATTTGCAGGCTTGACTGCATAGAAACCAGGTCCTTATATAAAAGGTGTGGACTGCGTAAGGAAAACAGTCAAAGGCGAATCTCTAAGTTTTATTTTAAGATGTAGTTTTCATATAAAAAATTATTAGAATGGCCTAAATATCTATTTTGCATCTTTAATTATAAATTTTTAAACTTAAAAAATTATTCAAGTCATGTAGATCTTTTAAAAACATTAATATATTAAAAATAAATGGTCCAGATAATGGGTTGCAAAATGTACAATTGTTTGTATTCCAAATCATTTCGTTTTTCATTTCTGTCTATCTCAATGTCGAGACAATCAATTAGAGGGTTTTCAATATTAACACAACCTTTTCAATAGATGAGAGAGAGTTTAGGGCCGGTGTCCTAAAAATAGAGGAAATTCATGCTAGGATGTAGAAATCGATGTAAGGTTTTTTATATTTTAAATAAAATTCAATTTTTCTAAGATGGGGTCTTTTTATTTTTTTTGGTAATTCAATAGGGATGACATGGCCCTACCTATTTTTGAATTAGAATGAGCAATTAGAACATGCAACTGAGATATGGGGTGTGCTACCACCACGACATCAACCTCTTTCCCTGAGATAGAGTCTATGAATGAAAGAAAAATGATCATCCCAAATTTTAAGGAGAATAAGTATGTGAATAAGTTTATATTACCCCTTAAAATTTCAAATTTTAAAAAACTTATCCATGTACCATTGTTTTTACATAAAAAGTTTTAGCATGAAAGGTACATGGATAAGTTTTTAAAATTTTTAAGAGGAAAGGTACGGATATCTAAGTTTTTATACAATTATATCACCTCTTAAAAAATTTATCTAAATTCTTAAAATATGAAAAATTAGTTTTTATTATTTATAAGGTATGTGGGTAATTTTTTATATTAACCCAAATTTATCCACTTTCCTTTCCTCCTAAAAATTATCCCCAAAGATATGCAACTTTTATGGAGAAGTTCATATTGTTTTTTTTTTTTAAAATGAAAACCAGAAAAAGTTGTATCATCACATGGAGAAATTCTCGCCCCAATTTAAAACAAAAAAAACAAAAATCCATGGGATAAGTTTTTTGAAATTTAGGGGAAAAATTAATATTTGAACAACAACCTAAATACATCCTTGAGAGAGATAGATATTATACTAAATATCACCCTAGAACTTTTACATGAATCAAATCTCATCAAATCAAATATCATCTTTTTTCTCATCTAAATCACAATATTCATTATTATTTTTCATCTCTCTCTTTTTCTTCACTCATGCGCTTTGCCCTTTTTCATCTCTCATACATAACGAGGTAACACCTATTTCTACAAATTTTTCTAAGTGGTAGCAAAGTTTTTTCTTTTCTCATGGTGTCTCTCGCTTCTCATGACCTCTAACTACTTAGGGAAAGCTTTTTATGTTCTCCCTATAACATAGAAGTTTCTATCATGCCTCTATCATCCAGCCGTTTATTTTTTATCAAGAGAGTCACTCACCGTTTGATCTTAAATCCGACGTTTCAAAGTATTTTATTTTTAATTTTTTAATACAATTTTTATGAATATAAAATTTGATACCTGCCATCTTCTCATTGGGGCACACCTATAAAAATATTAACAATAATTTTTTGATAAAAATAACTACCAAAATACACTTTAAATCTTTTAGGAAAATTTTGGTCATTTTATTTTATTGAAAATATTGTTTTTATATTTTTCATTTGTGCGAGTTTAATAGAGGAATGGACGTCCAAAAGTTGGTGTCAACATAGTTTATAGAAAAAAAAATTAAAAATAAACGTGACATTGTGATTGGGGCAATCTTAACCCTCCATTAAAAAATAGACAGTTAGATAAGGGGGAGGATAGAACTTCTATATTGTAGGGGGAACAGAGAAAGCTTTCCCAACTACTTATCTTATTTTGTAAGGACAAGCTTTCTATGCTTCATCTACACCATGGAAGTTCTATCCTCCTCCTTATCCAATCGTCCATTCTGAATGGAGGATGCCCCAATCACAATGTCATGTCTCTACACTATTTTATTTTTAATTTTTTTTTTATAAACTATTTTGACATCAAATTTTAGACGTTCGTTCCTCTATTAAATTCGCACTAGCAAAAAATATATAAAAAAATATTTTCCTTAAAATAAAATAACCAAAATACCCCTGAAAGTTTCAAGGGGTATTTTGGTCTCAGGGGAATTTTGATTATTATATTTTATCGAAAAATTATTTTTAATATTTTTTATACGTGCGCCCCAATGAGAATATGGCGCGTACCAAATTTCATATTTATACAATTTGTATAAAACAAACTAAAAATAAAATACTTTGAGATGTCGGATCCAAGATCAAACGATAAGTGGCTCTCTTAATCAAAATTGGACAGCTGGATGGTAGGAGGAGGATATAACTTCTATGTTGTAGAGGAAGCATAGAAACCTTTCCCATTTTGTATTACTTTTTAGAAAATCTCTTGAAGCTCTTTGTAGTTATTTTGGGGCATGTGGTTTTTCTTCACCAAGAGACCCACGAGTTATTATTTTGTATTGATTTAAGCTATGGATTCTATTGTATTTTCTCCTTTTAGAAAATATAAATATTTATTTAAGAACCAATTTAAAGTAGAAATAGATTGAGAGAAATTATTGGATGGGCACCTCCTATAAAAGGCTATATAGTGGGAGAACATAGCCATGATACGACACAATATATCTGAAAAAACATCCAACAAGATTGGGACAAGGCCTTGGATTACAATGTCTAGGTAGTGAGAGAAGAATATGTTTGGATTTCATTATCCATTGAGGGTTATTCAACACCAAAGCTTTCATCTTCAGGAGGATGGTAATACAATAGAGGTTGTCAACAAGTAGAAAATAAGATGAGTTAATGCATCATTCCACTAGGAACATGGATGTACTAAGTTTGTCCTTTTGTAATATAAAAAGAAGTCATGATTTGATTATTCTTTGTGGGAGGATAGAGCAAAGGAAAAATATTTTTGTATACCCTAATTTGATGAACAATTTTCCACTATCACATGGAATATAAAAAAAGAAAAGTTTATATAGAACCGAGCCGAGGCTCTAAACAATCAAATCAGAGCCTACCTTAAAAACTCACTGCAAGAGGTTGTTTTGATGTTCATCAAATTGATCATCTCGACATCAAGATGTGGGGACATGAGACAAAAAAATGGATTTCAAATTTTGGAAATAGTGTATTTTACAATGCATTTTTTGACCGTCAATTTTCAAGATTTTCAAGTTTTCATAAATCTCTCGATCTACACTATTTTTGAAGCTTTAAACTTTACAAATAAAAATAGAAATATTTTTTAAGGTTATCAAAAAGATTTTCAATATTGAAACTACATTTCTCGATACTATTTGAAGATAGGCTCTAATTTAATTGTTTAGAGCCTAAGCTCTATATAAACTGCACCCATACAAAAATTGCGTTGCAGTATTAAACTTTCCTAAAACATCTGTTCCAACCCCTAAACACAGTTGACCCTCAACTTTTACTTTTTACGATATTTTGCCATCTTAAACTGAATTGCATTCATTGAGTTCCCTTCAACCACACATGGTAAAAAGATACCTCTCTCCTTAACGATTTTAAGCCCTTGTACAACTAAAAGTTCAGTTTCATTTGCAAATTTCTTTCATAGACCTGTAAAACAAAAAATAGTTTCTCCACGATAATTTCTCACAATATGTCCAATACCTGCTGGTTCTGGGTTCCCAAGCGACTCTCATCACAATTCAATTTGATGCTTCCAAGCATCGGAGCTTCCCATCTCCCTCTCAGCCGGATCTTAATCACAATCTGTTTCATAATGTTAATCACACTCACCTCCATATCCACCTTAGAAACAACAAATCCTTCTTTTGAAACCGAAAACCAGCTCCATAATGTGTATTGGATTCTTTTTTGAACCATATTACTCTCAATTGATACTCCTTTTAAAAACTCTTCTATTTCTTTCAAGCCAAACCTCCCATAAACTGCTGCCCTACCGATTTGAAAAATCACTTCACCCACCTTAGGCAACCCCACAGAAGGCAATTGCTCGATATCCATATGACTCTGTGGAATCAAACTCACTGTACCCAACTTCCTGAAAAACTAACACCACGTATCATAGGTAAATGGGCAATGTATAAACAAGTGATCTCCACTCTCGTTATATTTTGCAAAGCAGGCAAATATTAGTTAAAACTCTGCACTCTCTCTCTCTCTACCTATCTAAGTCTCTTGGTACCATCAAAGGTCAAATAGTTCCCTTTAATGGAGGAAATAAGAGCTGCATTTGCATCTTCAGGGCTGTCCGATGTCACTTGTTGCGATATTAATACATGCACATCGCTCAAGGGAAATGGGCAATGACGCCGCTGCCTAGCCATAGAGCAAGGTGGTCCGGAGATGCTAGTAAGAAACACTAACCTCTTGCATTTTCCTCCTCACAAGCTTGTAAAACTGTACGCAGTCTCCATTGATGGATTTGAGAGAGAAGAAGCACGTCCTCAAGGAGATTATATACTTTGATAGAAAGGATAAGAGAGATGGATTTCAAATTTTCGAAAAATGATTTTTGAACTAGTGTGAGAAAGATAGGGAAAAGTTCATGATATAAGAGAGGTAAAAGGAGAGAGATATTCAGATTTCACGAGAAAGATTATTGGACTTACGGAGAGAGAGATTATAGACGCAAGTTGGGAGATTATAGGAGAGAAAACAGATTTGTCCAAAGAATGCACAAAGTCTTTTTTATTTTACAAAAAGGAGAGACTAAGATCCCGAA
This sequence comes from Amborella trichopoda, assembly GCF_054954075.1. Taxonomy (NCBI): domain Eukaryota; kingdom Viridiplantae; phylum Streptophyta; class Magnoliopsida; order Amborellales; family Amborellaceae; genus Amborella; species Amborella trichopoda. Next base: position 46,929,516 of record NC_142339.1, read on the forward strand.
ATTTCTACACATACAGACAGCAACTTTACAATTTTGGATACGCCCAAGCACTGAAAGAGAGTCAAAGAACTTCGATAAATTCAGTCATGGAGAAATAGAGAGACAAGCGGAGAGAGATGATGCAATTTTATAGAGATGGTGTGTGATTTCTTGTTAGAAAAGAGAGTATGTGATTTTAGAGGGATAGAGTTTCAGAAAGAGAAAGGAAGTAAAAGCTCTTGCACCTTTTGAGAGAGAGAGAGAGTTGCAGCAACATTTGAGAGAAAGGAAGATAGAGAATGAGAAAAAGAAATGAGTGTCACAATGGTTTTTTTAGAGATACGGACAACAGTAAAAGTTTAAGCGGATTACGAAAGAGAGGGCTTAGGGAAGAGAGAGAGAGGGAAATTAGAGAAAAAAAAAGAATGTAGGTGCCTTATTTGGGGTCGCCACCATAAAAAATGTGACTTTCTTTAGAGAGAGAGATACAGGGGGTCTCTTGCACAGAGAGTCGATGCCTTCACATAAAGAATTTTAAGCTTCCTGGAAAGGAACAATGTGATGATACCTCCAGCAAAGTAATAAGTTGGTTTCTTGTATAGAAATAGTCACTATAAATATTTTGGGCAGATTTCATGGGAAAAGTCTCAATGGGTCTCATGAATCTCTTCCAATATAGTTTTTAGGTGCGGAATAGAAATAGAAGATTTGAGGTTCATGTCGGTTGGGAGAGCTAATATAAAAGGTTGCTCAGCTTCTTTTTCGATAGTTGGAGAGGTAACTTTGTGTCTCAGAATATGCCATGCAACTTTTATTAATATAATAGATTTCAATTTGTTATACTATAGTCCATGTAGGGTTAACAACGTGAATTATGTGTACTTCTGAAATGTGTATTTTTATGCTTTATTTATCAATGCCTGTTTTGTTTCAAAGCCAGTTAAGTACGTGATGTTAGTGAGATCATGGTATCAAGGTTCTTGTTTCCTCATATAAAAGAATATTTAAATCCTAAAATAATGATTCTAGAAATGGAGACAATAGATTTGTAAAAATTGTACATAGTCATCATTTTCAAGTGAGATTTGAGCTATGTATGTGACTTTACAACATATAATTCCATCAAAAAATTGATGCATAAGTGTAACGAGCAGCCACACCAAAACCAATAGATAGTTGAGTTCTTGTCACGTGAACCAATGATCATCTCAATATGAGGGTCCTGAATAGTGCTACCTTTATTAACATCACAACCAATTGAAAAAACACAAAGTTCTTGAAACTGAAATTCGCCAAAATGCATGTTTGATAACTGCAAAATTTGGCGCTTGGCACGAAAAGTTATATTAATTGTAGTAAGTTAATCAGTTGCCGTACATGATAAACCCTTCTCTTTTGATAAAGATAAAAAAGTAAATTATACTTGTGCTGCAAGATTTGAAGAGCCCATGCATATAATATGCTATAACAGTAGCATCCTAACTCAACTTTTTAATTGAAGCTTCGAAGATCTATTATTCATTTTGTAGTACTTGAAAAAAAAAAAAAATAGAAATAAAATTTGAGTTTTGCATTTATACATATTAGAGGATTTTGCTTGATCATGAAAAGGGGAAAGTATAGGATAAGATCATTTGGTTTTTGTACTAGGAAGTCATAGTCACTAACAGCCGTCAGATGTCAAATCGTGAGGCTTGGCATCGGCCATTGATTTCATTCAAAGTCCAAAAAAAAGAAAATTTCATGATTCGTGACATTCTCCAAGCCGTAGAGTTTCGTATTAGATAGGTAAGTTTGATTGTGACCTTTGTGTACTATAGTAAATGAATTATACAATCCCTACTAATAAATGTAAAACATATTATATATCAAATAAACTTAGGTCAATTTCCTGAAATAATAATGTAGATATCCCATTTTAAAAACTGAAAAATTCTGTGATATTTCTGAAGCCTTAGGACCACACTACCCCGTAAACCCCCAGACCATAGACCACCATAGTTCATATTACCTGCCCTGTGATCCAGAATTCTGCAGAATACCTTGTTTTAGTAAAAAAATCATTAAAAATAGCAAAACATCTCGTTTTGACCCAAATTTTGGCAGACAACATCACTTTTGACAAGCAACATCACAAGAGCCCGTAGATACCCCTAGAACTGGAATTTTGTGATTTTAGGCAGATTTTGTTTGGGTGACCGAACTGACCCAAATCATGTAAAATACCATGTTTTAGTAAAATATATTATTAAAAATAGCAAAACATCTTGTTTTGACCCAAATTTAAACAAGCAGCATAACAAGAGCCCGTAGATCCCCCCAGAACTGGAATTTTACGATTTTGAGCAAATTTGGTCTAGGCAACGCTCCCAATGTCGCTCAGTTCAAACTGACCCAAATCCTACATAATACCATTTTGTAGTAAAAGAATCATTAAAAATAGCAAAACATCTCGTTTTGACCCAAATTTTAGCAAGCATCATCATAATAGCCCTTAGATCCCCCCAAAACTGGAATCTACTAATTTTGAGTAGATTTTGTTTGGGCGACGCTCCCAGTGTCGCCTAGACCTGATTGCCCCAAATTGGCAGTTTCCGCATGCCAATACCTCCCAAATCATTTTGGGCCAGGTTCACTGAACCTGAACCACTTTGGTCTGGGCGATACTACTAGTGTCGCCTAAGCCTTGGACCACCAAAATGGCAATTCAGGTTGAGAAATCTTCTGGTTATGGTATGTTAACCATTCCCGATGATTTTCAGCTTATAAAAATGTCATTTCGGGATCATTTTAAGTTAGACTCTTGAGACTCCAGAGACCCTTTAGACCTGGTTAGCTCTTGTGCTAGAGAAAACTTAAAGATCACAAGATCTGATAAAAACGAGACTTAGGAAAACCCTAGCTTTAGGTCACTTGCACCCCTTAGATAAAAAAAAGATCCAGCCAAGCCAAGGCCTGGTCAAAACCTGAAGAGAGGCAAAGAGGACACACGACATAAACTCAGTTGGTCCTGATAGGGGCGAGGCGTCGGGAGTCCCGGGCCAGTTGGCCCGATCTGGTACATTTTTACTCTTTCTTGTATTTTTTTTATATTTTTGTTTATTTTATTATAATTAAATTAGTTTTATTTTTTTTGTATAGTATTGCGTATTTTGGATCAGTGTTGGCTCTGCGACTGATCTAAGAATAGATCTACTCACTTCTGAGTAGATCTGACCTCATATCAGAATTTGATTGTTCCACTCTCTATCACTCTTTTAAAAAATCAGTTTGTGGTATTCAAATATGATGGATCTTCCTCTGAAGATCTCTCCGATTTGCATCGTAAACAAACAACAAAAATTGTTAAAACTTTTTTCATTTATTATGGTATTTGTGAATATATCAGATAATTTTTAAGCACATTATAACTCAAAATAGAGCATGTGTACCTTGCCAGTGGAGAGAGAGAGAGAAAGAGGCCTATTTCGAAGAACATTACGGGATGCTTTTTTATATCATAGTCTACACTCTCTTATGCATGTAAATGCAATATTTATCATCAACAATCAATCCCCAAAGTGTCACATGTTGTGTAGAATCATCAAAAGTCTCTTTAATTCATTTACTGAGCAAAACCCTAACATCATAGATAACCGATGTTTAATAGCTCTTGAGAATATTTTATTTTGCAACAATAAAAAAAGAAAGAAAAGAAGAATACCTTATCTACCTTAAAAGAAAATGGCTATTTTGAGTCCTAGAAAGATAATAGAGATAGAGGATATGGAAAAAAATCTATTTACAATTCCTGCCACTTTGATAATTAAGAGATTGTTATGATTAGTAGGAAAAGGACATTATAAACTGCTCAAAAATATGGAAGAGTCATACAACTACTCAGAGATATATGCAAAAAATTTATAATAATATGCATATCTTAAATAATATATTTTATGGCCATGATGAGAATATCATATTACTCTAAATGTATAGAAATTTTGATAGTTGTCACACATCTACATTGGCTGACAACATTACCATTATATGAGCCTTTCACAAATTTTGATAGCTCTCAAAAATTTATCGTCAATATCATTTACAATTTATATTTATACATTTAGATACAATTGGTATATGGATGACTATACATTATATACCTGCTCACATCTTTATAAGAAAAAAAATCAATAATCAAACCAATTAAAATGAGCATATTACCTAAACAACTTATAGCAGTGGTTTCATGTTAATAGATCTTTTTCTCTCTAATTAACTAAAAATAAAGGGATATATTAAGGTGCTCACATTATATAACATTTTATAAATGTACTCAACAAATTTTGGATACTAATATACTCGTGTGATGATGTCACACCCTTCTAATGCTTAAAAATTACCGTTATTAAAAAAATATTGTGTTACGAAACAATATTATATGAATATTAAAAATATGTTGATTATGAGCACCCTAACGTAACTCCAAAATAAATAATATATCTTTACAATAAAGTTTGCCTAATCTCAAAGGACCCATCTCTAAGAGTTCTCCGTCTCCCTCTTTTTCTTTCTTTAATATCTTGCAAAAATGGCCCAACAATAACCATTGAGATTAGGATATGATATTCAAGAACAATGAAAAATTAAAATACAATATATTCCCAAAATATCACAAAAAATAGTCATTCACCACAAATGGATAAAATATAAAACCCTAACCAGATTTTGTATTCTCAGGAATGTCTATCCCATCCGCAACTTCATCCCTCTTTTTAGTGAAATATCGGCAAATTTCAGTTAGAAAGACAAGTTTTGGTGCTTCACCAGATGGGGGACTTATTTGGTGCTCCTGTGAGCACATATTGTATACGTAGTCTAACACTTAAAGTAGGACGTAAAACAAAAGTGAAGAAAAACAAATCAATTTTTCATAATTTCATTTGTAGCAGCAGCACAGAGATCAAATAAAATACCCTTGTAAAACACTTTTATCATAAAATACATAACCCACGAGAACACCAAACGAATATTTACATTGCGATGGCAAATTGAAGCAAGAACAATTGTTTCATGCGGGCTGGACCGTATTTCTGCAATATGCGATCCAGATGCATAAAGCATCCATCTTAAAGATGGATGCAAATAAGTGATCCATCTAAACACAATTGTAACATAAAGTCCAAATATTTCTTAATATAATTATTATTTTTAGTTCTCAAATTTTTCTTTTCATATTCAAGATCTTCATATTAAAGATTATATATGCTCTACAAATTAGGATTAAATTATATTTAAAATATATATTTATTGTCAAGCCGCATTTATACAATATGCGGGCTCGCCACATGCTAAGCACGTCTAGCAAGCAATGGAGTGATGCCATTTCCTTTCGACACATGGTTCCTAAGGGAACTCACGCTTTATATATATTAGCGTTCGCAAGTGCCTTGCACGTGTTTTAAGGCAATCTAAAATGGAATTAAATGATATTGTTTATATATTCATAAAAAGCTTGCAAATAAAAGATTTATTATTTAATAATGTATATGCATGGAGTGAAAATTAAATATTGGTACGTATAACTAACTTAAGAGTCTCATTGATTGTAATAAGAAGAAAAGAAATTAAAAATTATAATTAAGTTAAGAGTCTCATTAAATGTAAGAAGAAGAAAGATTGATATGTACCTAAGATACATGAAGTATAAATTTATTTTATAAATGTGCACTTAAGCTTGTACAATTGCGAGAATTTTAAAAAAGTTTTTAGCACAATTTTGTAACTTTAGATTATGTTTTTGATTTCGAATTGTTTTCTTGATTCATTTAATGTTCTCTTTATATACATCATCTCCATCTCTCTGCTTACAAAATATCACATCCTCTTTTCTCTTTTTCCCTCCTACTCTCACTTCCATTTATCTACCTCTTTCTTTTATACAAAATTTTGCAAGTTTAAATAATTCTTCCGCTTTTGAGTTGTTCTTGATTTCTCCCTCCCTCCACATGTCAATTGTTTCAATTTTTGCATGATTATTCTCTCTCTGTCTCTTCAATGGTGACCCCAAAGATTAGAACCCAGGGGTTCTCTTTTATTTATCTCTTTTTTCTTGTTTCTTATTTATTTTTTCTCTCTCGTTTACTTCAATGTTTCCAATGTAACTTGAGAAACCTAGGAGTTTCATAAATAAGATTTGTCATATTTCAATTAATTTACATAAAAAATCACTAATCCAAAGAAATCAAATGTCAAAAGCATCATTTTTGTGGTAGCAAGTAAAGGGAGCGTAATAGTCATTTTCTTTACAAAAAATTTAAAAAATATCATGAGTGAGAGAGAAAGTACCCAAAGGTAAAATTCAATTTTTTACTTGTATTTACATATGTATGAAAACAATACAAAATCAACGACCAAATATTAAGTGGAGATCATACAATTCTTGAATTATCAAGCATAAAGAAAAGGCAAAATTACATACAGATCGCATTTCCCTAATATTATGATTTGATCCATATTTTACCTAAAGTTACACGAAGATCATCCCTTGGATGGCTGACTTTTTTTTATTTTCTCCCCAATTTTGCGTCCCTATCCGACATCATTGAACATGTCGAAAATTCACTATTTTTCTATTTGGTTTTAAAAATCATATTTTGTATAATTATCTATTTCCATATTAAAATTTGTTTATTTAAAAAAATGAACTTTTTATTCATTTTTTAATACGTTGGCATCATGATTTTAAGAATAAATTATCTATATATATTTTAATTTTAATATTTTCAACGGAGTGCTCTGTTTAATAGCTTATAAATATTGAAAATTTTTATTAAAATTTCAGATAGATAATTGATGACAATAAATAGGTGATTGCATACCGTCTTATTTAATAGTCTATTATCTCTCATCTTATAGTCTATTGGTGCCACACCTAAGCTTATTCGAAGCGATAAATTTTTGTTAAATTTTCAGATAGAGGTAAATCATGTGATACACTAATCACGTCTCCATTCGCGTTTCCACCTTGGAAAATTAGAATTGGCCACCATTTCTTGATGACAGTGTGGCAATGCGTAGCCTCCATCCAAACCAATTTTTTTTGCTCTTTATTTTCTATCGAGCCTAATTCTAAAGCTGAGATAAATTTTTTGAATGCCACCGAGTCATAAACCTCCTCACGTTTTATATATATGGAAGATTATATATTATAAATAAAATGAACTACAATATAGATTATTTGGTCATTTCAAAAAAAAATTGGGCTTATCTTTAATCTAGTTTTACATTTTTTCCAACATTATATGAAGATGAAATTTGGAGCTCATGTACACCTCATTGAGATGCATCTATATAAAATAATAAAAATAATTCAAATAAAATGAAATGACAAAATCACCCCTCATAGTTTAAAGGGTATTTTGCTATTTTTACATTTATTTATTTTTTTATATTTTACACAAGTGCATAAGGGTGATAAGCATGGTTCCTTAAGATTTTTAGCTCAAACATATATAAAAAATAAAATAAAATTGAAATACTAATACATGCTCCCGACCACCTCATTTGTGGTGACTTATAACCACATTATTTATTTTTAATTTGATCTAGAAGATCTAATTAGTTCGAGCTACAATGGACGGTCATTATTTATTTCAATCTCATTCAATTATTAAACATCACATTTCTTGTTAAGGATAACTTCAATAAATGGTTAAAAGTGGCTAATTTCCATAGTATAGGTGTGTAGAATTCTAGATTCAATCAATATAGGTTCCCAAACTTCCTAGAACTTCATGATGGATTATCAAACACACAATTTTCCATTTCTAGATATGTAGATTACAAACCCTTAAATCAAACTCAAAATTCCTTTTCCTATTTTTGTTTACGAATTGAAATTGGACCAAACCAACCGAAATTTCGCTTGAAAACACGACTGAAATTTCGCTCAAAATGTGTATTTGGGCTTTGGCGATGGAGACCAGTCCAAAGAAGTCCGATACAGGCAACCCAAAAAGAGAGGGTAGTTTGGGTACTTTTCACTTTCCCTTGATTTTTGTGGCTTACATTTGGCACCATTTTACGCATTTTTTTGTCATTTTCGAAAAACCACTTCGCAATTGTCATCATTTCTAATACTAATTTTTGTCAGTTTTCTAATGCGATTAAAAAATGCCATCAGTCAGGGTCAGGCGAGGGCTTCAATGACATCAATGGGAACATGGGTCTGTCAAATAAATAAATGGCAAATAATTTTTTTTTGTTTTAAAAAAGCCAACAGATTTTTTAATCCTACATTTTTTGTTTTAAAAAATCCTAACAGATTTTTGAATCCTTCGTGAGTATAAATTGTCCATCTACACTCTCGGGCAAAATTAGTATTAGGAATATCTTTTAGATCTTAAATTTTGAAAATTATCTATAAAAAGATCATTTATCTTTTGTATAAGGAGGTCATAATCATTCTTGTCTTTTATATTTCAAAATTAATAATTTAATAGTCTAATTGTTTAGACATAAAATTTTAAAAAAAAAATTTTTGATTCACCTCAAGCTATCCAATTTAATATATAATTAATAAAAATAGTTGTGATCACTTTATACAAAAATAAATAAATAGTTTCTCTATAAGCAAACCTTGTAAATGTGATCAAACCGACTTCAAGAAATAATAATTATTTCTCACTCTTTATATACCTTAAAAAAATGGAGATTGCACTAGAACCATCCAATTTATTGAAGAATGATTTAGATATTTAATAGCTCAAAATTCAAATTTATTTTTTTAAAAATAATCATCGAGTTATAATTAGATGGACTCTGAAATTTCAATTAAAAAAAACTCTTCAAAATAAGTGGTTTGCCCGAGGACGTAACTGTATAGTATATGCTACTGTAGGAGCATAGTATACCCGCTCAAACAAAAATGGGTTCCAAAGTCAATAAAATCCTGCACACACAACCTTCACGTTCACGTGGGCCCCAAATTTAAACACGTCAACCCCCAACAGTAGCCTTACCGTATTTACGAATGCCTTGGATTTTAAGAAATGCCTCGGATACCCTTGACATATGGCCTTTGCCACCCTAATGGCACTTTTGGTTCGTGTGAAAATATTTTGACATTAAAAAATTCTTTAAAGAGTTTTTTTATATCAATTAGTTGTTAGGTATGTGAAAAAATTCTCTGAAGTGTCTTTTTATATCAATTAGTTGCTATGTGAAAGGATGTATTAAAATCAATTGGTATGAAAATATTAATATTTTTAACAATATTAAAGAATTTTTTCATGTGAAAATATTTTCACGCACACCAAACGTGCCATAAGTTTTGGACGAGTGTTAAGCTTGAGGTCAGACTCTCATGGTTGTTTATTGAGGGGTGTTTCTTGTATTTAATTATGAAAAATTATTTGATAAGGTTGCAAATTGGTAGGGCTGTAACCTCCTGGCCCTTCCATTTACATAGATGATGATAAATTTGCACAAAATAAAATGAGGGAAATTGGGTTACCAGATCACTATTGTTTTCTTATACTTCTCCCTCAACTTCTCTATCTTACCTTTCTTAATCGTACTTACTGTCTCTCCTCGCTATCCCTAACATCAAGTTTTCCCAAGCCCACAAAATGCATCTGGCAGCTCAAAATAGAACCTCGAATCCATTGCCTTGGCTCACAAGTAGGGATCATATGGGTCGAATCCATTGCCTTGACTCACAAGTAGGGATCATATGGGTCGGGTCAATCCGTGCGCCTGACAAGCTGACCCTCCCAGCTCTGAGTCTAAACCCATATTCCGTATGATAAATCACGTGTAGGTCCACTTGACTTGACTCCATTCGGATGCAGGTCTGGGTCTAACTTGGACCCTGTTGGTTAGGCTGGGTCGGGATCAACCTGACCCAACCTAACATAGTACTTATATTTATAAGGTAAATATAAATATAGTGCAATTAGGTATTACAAAATATATGGCATAAATTTTTATATCTTTTTGCTTCTAAACTTGCACTTAAGTAGTGCAGTGGATCAAGTCCAAGTCCAAATGATTTGGACCCAAATAAGGTTTGAGCCAGGTTCGAGCCTAACCTAAACTTAGTTGGGTTGCATTTGGGTTCAGGTCGACTTGGACCTGACCAAGTCCATCCCCACCCCTACTCAAAGGCTTGTTATTGTGCTAATTATCGAACATAGAGTTAGACCTCAATTCAAAGGATCGATGCTTTGAAATCCAATAAGTTTTTTTTATTAGTGAGATAAAGGCTGGGATTCCAACAAGGCTGGCAACTGCCTTGCCCTAGTCCAAGCCCAGCTTTGGTCCCTATAGGGCTGGCCTGAGCTCTTCTTAGACTAGGCCGAAGCGGGAGCAGGCCCAACCCTAAAAATGGCTGGGGTGGGCCTCGCCCTATTATAGCCCTAACAAGGCCTTCAAGCCACATTTTATAGCACAAGGCATAGGTTTTTTAGGGCTCATTATTAGTCATAGCATTCCAATTTTGGAAGGAGGAAGTTATTAAGAATGGAGAGGTTTGGAAAGAGAATTCTAAGTTTTTCCTGAGAAATAGGGTCATCGTAGGTAGTGAGGGTCCATGGCTTTGGTGGTTAGGGTTTGTTTGTTGTTTTCTAGGGTTTTAGCTTATAGGGTCATCGTAGGTAGTGAGGGTCCATGGCTTTGGTGGTTGGGGTTTGTTTGTTGTTTTCTAGGGTTTTAGCTTGTGGAACATGAAATTTCAAATACTTATATCCCTAAGAAGGTTGTGTTCATAGTTAGCTAAATGTAGAATAAGAGAATATAACGACAAAAAAGTACAATAAATAAAATGAAGAAGGAAAAATCGATTATGTCAATGAAGATTCCAATTTTAGGCTACAAGAAATACATTTCTATCTAGATATCAGCAAAACACTTATTGATATTCACGTTTAAACCCGTTCTTCCAATTGAACAATACCACCAATCAACCTCTTATTTCCTCTTTATGTGACAAATCTAACAAGATCTTGGATGAGATCTCCTCGAATTTGTGCACAAACAGTTAACATTTTGATATCAATGGAGAAAGTGGAACTAATCAAATTATAGGTCTAAAACGGGCTCAGATCTAGATAGATCTGGCCGCTTTTTCCACTAGCAGCGTTAGTTGAGTTTTCACACTAGAGATTTTTTCTTGATACTTTCTAAGGTTTTGGACTTCCTAATTTCTAGGGTATTTTCTGGAATTTTTCCTTATTATTTTTGGGGTTTTTGGGATTATTGGGAATGTTGGATATTTTGGAGAATTTTGTGAATTTTTCAAAATTTTCTCAAGATTTTCAAATGATTTTTCTTAGGAGGCCAGGGGGTTTAGATAGGTTTAGGTTCAAGGACCCTTTTGGATTTTTTTTTTTATATTTGATTTTTCTTAATAATTTTTTAGAGTAAATTCCACCACAAAGCCCCAATAATAGCTTATCCAAGGTGGCCAAACTGCCTCTCTAGTCCATCAGAAGATTCCATAAAAAGTTGGAATTGTCTTGGGCCTAAAATAGTCTAAGCACGACCCATACGGTCCACAATACGATCCGTATCGTGGGCCCAAATCACCCCATGTTGGTCCAGTGAAGCTCATTGAATCCAACAATGGTGATCTGGTCTCATTTTAACATATCTTGGGGTTGAGTTTCTCACATTTTCTTATGTATCTTGATATTTCTAACCGGTTTTGGATTACTCTAGTGATTTCAAGGGACTCGGATAACAGTATAGGTGTACTATGGCTCACTAGGCTAGTGTGGTCTCTAAAGCTCAGAACTACAAGTTTATGAGAACTCTATCAGACAGATTCAAAGGGGATGTCTATTTTTTTTTTTTGATATCTATATTTCTCATTACTACACTTCTATCGTAAAAATTCTTGAGAACAAACAATAAGAAAGATCTCCTTCCTCTTCCTTTTGGATGACCCACATCTCTCTTTATAGAAGCCAACCATTCTTTAAATGATCCCAAAAGGGACAAGTATTATATCTCGTTGATCCCTCATATATAGCCGGTTTGAAGAGCAGGCCCTATCAACTCGGACTCGGTAAAGTAACTAGGCCTCAGTAGTGTGTCAAGGTAATTTTATTTGGCAAACTTGGGTTCATAAAACTTACCCAAAAAAAACATAGGTTTATAAATATTATATTATTTCTATATAATTTTTGTTACTAACTAGTGATAAATGTGTGTAAATATATTTCTATATAATTATTTGTGTTCAACGAAGATTTATGATTTTATTATATCCCACACAAAAAAACAAAAGCAAATAACCCCTATTTTTTAGTTGTTATTTTTCAAAAAAAATTGGTTAGCCAATAAAGACTGATAAAGATCAGTGATCCGACACAGATACGTGGGGTGGATGGTCCATTGGTTTCATATCATTGATTTCTACAACTTTTGAGGAGTTTTAGGTTGGGATAACGCTATCTATTCTTTTATGTTATTACTTTTTGGGAAAACAATGCGTGTTGAAGGTCCTATGTACCATGAATAAGTGATTGCCCGTGGGGACCAATGGCTATTTATGTTTATTCATGAATATTTCTCAGGTTGCTTTGGCTATGCCTTGAGCCCTTCTTTTGTGATGTTTTCCTTTTCATGCAAAACATTTTGACACCACGTTTTGGGTGTCCACTTATTTTTTAAACTTGCACCTGTAAAAAATATAAAAATAATATTTTTAATAAAATAAACAGATCAAAATATCTCTAAAAATTTCATAAATATTTTAGTTATTTTCAAAAGTATTTTTGTTATTTTATTTTATTAGAAATATTTTTTTTATATTTTTAAATGTGCTCTATTGAAATGATCGTACTTATTAAATTTTATATTCATATATTTATAGAATAAAAATTTAAAATAAAATACTTCAAAGAGTCGCATCTAAATCAAACGGTTGCTAACTTATTTGATCTAAATTGAATGGGGGGATAAATGACAGTATTGCACTTCTATACACTAGAGAAAGTATAAAAACATTAATAGAGGCCGCCGAAGGGAACAAGGATGAGAAAGTTAAAGATCGATTTCAAAATGAGAAGTAAAATAGGCTTTAATAGAAAATTATCCCCGGATATTCTTGTCATTTAAGTGTAGTTCTTTCTGGTCATTTAGTTAATAGTTAGGGGCGGTTCGGTGAACCCCAGCATCACTATGCACAATTATAGTCAGTTTCCCGATGTATATTTAATGACGACAATAAATAGCAGGCAGGACTCTCGGTCTTCGAGTGCAATGAAAAGCAAATAACAGGAAAAAAAAAAAAAACCTGCTTTTCGGATACCCTTTTTCCTTGACTGTGTTCATGCATGTCTAGAAAGAGGGATATATTCATGAAAAAATTTAGAATCTTTTTCATTTGAAATCAAGGGTTAGAAAGTATATGTATCTTTTCCCGCCATTATCTAAAAAATGATCTTCATTGTTGGGGAAATGGAGTTTCTTTCCACTTCGTCCTCTGAGTCCAGCTTCAGAGAGCTAGATGACGAGTTCCTGCAGGTACTTATCTTTCTTGTAGTGCTAAAATAAATAATGGAAGTATTAATATATGGATAACTCTTATTATTGTTCTGATTCGTTTTATTGCTAATCATGTTAGTTTTCCACGATGATATTTGACTGTTCTTGATTTACTTGTACGCGTTTTCTTTTCGTTATTTCTGTTTTTTTTTTAATGGTGGGTGGTGCTTTAGTTTTCTGTTTTCCAATCCAGAGTAAGGAATGAAACTAAAGGAAATTTGGCATCTTATTAGCATCGGCTTGCAGTTACTGTTAAATTCAGTCGCGGTGGGTTTTGATTGGATGAGTTGAATTTAGTTGGTCTACTGAATCCTGTTGGTTGATCTGTTTATCTTCTAGAATAAGGATGAGAGAAGTTGATTCTTTGTTTGGGTTAATGTCATTCTCTGGTTTTTAATTGGTGTTAAGTGAAGTTAGCAGCCAATCTTTTCAGTGGCTCTACTGTCCTGTGTTTGTTACTTGGGGACTATGACAATTGGATTTCTTGTTTCCTAACTGTATTCCCTGGTCCGAAATTGACTTATAACCACATGTTTCTTTTTACTTATTTAATTTGCTTTATTTTGTATTTATTTCAATAAATTTTGCGTGTATTGTGTGTATGTTAATTGCTGCTTTTACATTGATGGGTTTTGTGGAACATTGGGGATTGTAGGTTGATAGGGTCATTGGCGCAGCAGTATCTTGGCTTTAGCATATTTGGTGAATTAAGGTTCTTAAGTTCTATGAGGAGATTATAGACAGGACTACAGGAGAAACGACTCATGTTCCTGCCAGTCCTACCCAATTTAGTAATCGGTTTTAAGTATCTTAGTGGAAGAAGAAGTCAAGAACTACATATATTCAGTGATAATTCGTCATGCTAATTTCTCTAAGTTCGTATAATGAATTTAAGAGGCACATGTGAAAGAACCCACATATTTTAGTAACCATTCTAGTCACTTGGATATTGGTTTTGGGACTTCCTAACTTATAGAAGGAAAAAGAAAGGGTTATAAGGGTCTTAATTGGAAGGAAAATCACATTGTAGGGACTGTTCTACCCAATTTACCCAATTGGGTAATGGACTTTAAGAGTTCCAACTAAGAAATCCAGGACAGAGCTGAAGAACTGCACTGAGTTTGTAATAATCAGTTTCAAGAAGCACAAATGTATATTCACATGCTAGATGCAAATGGTTAGGAGGGGCCTTGTGATGGCTGAAATCAATCATACAGTTGTGAGTCGAATTCACTTGGACTAGTCCACTCAACTCACCTCTGATGAGCAGAAAATTGAGTCAACTCACTCTGACTCTTGAATAACAATTATAGAGAAATAGTTATACACATATCCCTTGCTTACTATGAGCTTATGGCTCCTGTTTTATGCATCATTATCACACAAAAGCACAAAGAGGTTTGGCACTCAGTGAGAATATCCATTTGAGAGTGAGAGTGAGAGTAAGAGCAGTAGTTGGAGTATAGACGAAGAAAGAGATCAATATGCATTGGCTAGGAAGTTCAGGCCCATAAAAGAGTCTGGCTTCTACAACTTGCTGATGGACCATCATCACTCAATTAAAAGGAACTTTGCATTTAGTCTTAGCTATAGGATTCAACCAATGGTTGACCTATCCATGAGTTCATGTTTTTTCTTTTTTAGATCAGTCATTCTCTTATCCCACGCCTCCTTACGGGTATGTGCGTAGAGCCTTTTCCTTTTCTTCTTCTTCTTCCTTTCCCCATTCCCCCCCCCCCCCCCTCTCTTGTTTTGAGAAGGTGCATGTACCATTTATCTTCATTTTCTATTGCGGATCTCAATCGTGCATACCCTTAATGCAATGAGCATGCAATGTAAGCCGTGTCATATTTCAATGTAATCAACACAGGAGTGCATGTCAACATTGAGCATTTTTTAACTGTTGTTTCATGTTGATTGGTGATGTTTTATTTAGTACAAAAATTTATTATGTAATAGTCATGTGTCCATCATGTCATGCATCTTGTTATGATGTTCTATGTTGTAATGTAATAACCATATCACTGTGTAACTATATTATAATTCTATCTGTCAAGTCTAGTCTAAGAAAATAAGTATGTATTCATCACATATATCAGAGCAGAATCGTTCGGAGTACAGAATGTTTTTAGGACTAGGACAAAGATTTCAAATTGAAAACTTAGATATAGATGGATCATATCCCATAAATTCTTCTTCCTTTGTCAATCAATATCTCTTTCTTTTTATCTTCTCCTTTGTTTTGTTCCTTGATGACCAAACGATTGGATCTCTAATAAAATAACCATCCTATTTATCTCTCGTTTCGCCACCTATTTTTCATTATCAGTATTCTTCAGAAATCTCTTCTGCCTTATTCCTTTTTCTGTGGGTAACTGGTCAAACATTTCTAAATGATTGAATTGATCGATCCAAATTCTTCCATCCCGAAATCTGAATATGAATACTATACTAAAACTAAACTATGGTGTTATTTATGTTATCTTTTGTTATCCTATGTTATTTCTTACATAAAAATTATAGATTACAATGCCCTGCATGTTCAGATTTCCTTTTTATCCTCAAGGCTGTTGTCATAAGAACAATAGAATCTATTGGATGCCAAATTAGCAGTTTGTTTTTGTGCAACGGCATTGTAGTGGAAGAAAATGATTCCATACCAAATTTACCATTTCTTGGTTTGTTTTATCTGCAGAGACAGGCAAGAATATGGCTTGGTGAGATGCTGCATGTGAGATTTGATGAGAAGACAAGTGTTACTGATTTGCTTGCTGATGGAGAATTGCTGTAAGTTTTACAATTCTATGTGGTTTAAGTTTGGTTTTGTCATTATTTTAGGAAAATATACACTTTAACTATAAAGGGATTCTTTTTTCTTGTATGTTTCTCTAAGCATGGTGATTTGTGATGACTGTGAAGTCTCATGTTACCGATTTTGCATTAACTTCATCTAATAATTGCCCTCTAAAATGCTCAATGTTTAGGGCTTTATTTGGTTTTGGGA
The DNA here is from genome assembly GCF_054954075.1 of Amborella trichopoda. NCBI lineage: Eukaryota > Viridiplantae > Streptophyta > Magnoliopsida > Amborellales > Amborellaceae > Amborella > Amborella trichopoda. Next base: position 46,946,029 of record NC_142339.1, read on the forward strand.
TCATTGAAAATGCAATTTAGAATCTTCTAGTTTTCCGTAAGGAATTTATTCTTTTCATTTCATCACCTTCCCTTGAAATGTCATTTGATGTAATACCATTTGAAATTCCATGTCTGAAAACTGTAATGTGGCCAAAAGTTTCCATTGGAAGTGCTTCTTATATGGTTGACCAAAAACTTCCATGTATGAACAACATCTTCTATCAACAGTAACATGTTGTAAATACTAAAAGTAAAAAGAAAAACCCCCACTGGTATGCTTTATTGCTGCTTGTCACCATTCCTGCCTCCTTACTATGTTGGATAGTTCCTAGATCTGTTATAATCCTATTCCTCGATGAAGAGCACACCGACCAAAAGTTGCACTGCTTCATTTCTATGTTTGTGAGCATCCATGAGGGTTTTTCTCCCTGCATCCCTGAGGATGGTTATGACTTCCAAACTTTTAACTGATTATTCATTTTACCGGGTGATTTATCCATCTGCTTTCCAGAATTATACCCTACAATAAAAATGGCAACAAGTGGCATTCTGTTAAGATGCTCAACTTGTGCACCTGGTGGATTATGTGAGATGCACCAAGTTGTACATGGAAGCACGTATGAAGTAGGCATGTTGTTATGTTATTTGTTTTCCATCAGCATAATAGTTCATATGAGTGGCAATCATGGATATACTCTATGTGCATGCTGTAAATGGACATGTAATTTGTGTGTGTCTCCCTGCATGTACTTTACTCCTTTTTGGTAAATATGTATTGATTGATTGCATTACCCGCATTCTATGAGTATGCAAAGGTTTGTCTGAGCACATATATTTGTTTGCACAAATGTATTTGTATGTTGGGGATACTCCTGCAGGAGCAATTTGTACACTTGCTCCCTTTGTCAAAATGCCCACTCAGGAGGATATGTTTGATCTAAAATTCTGGAGAAGTCTTAGATTGGCCAGGTGAATAATTATCTAAAAAAGAAAAACAGTTTTGAGTTCCTAGACACCTTGATCTGACTGCTGAAAATTGGATGGTCTGTCTTCACTCTTGGGATGGGAATTTTTTTTAGCCAGTTTTAGGGTCTGATTTCAACTGTCTTGTTTTTTCTTTTGGTTAGTCACTATGAGTAGATTACATCCCTGAAATTTGGGGTCCAAAAATACTCCTTGGTAGGTTTTTGCTCGAGGGAGCAAGTGTACAATTTGCTCTCATGGGAGCACATGATTATTTTCGTTTATGAGTTATTGATGTCTGTTTTACGTGTAAATTTGTGTATATGGTATTAGGCATGTGCACACATATATTTCTTACTATGCATATAGTTATCATATGTCTGGTTCAATGTACTGATGTATTTGGTAGTGTATTTATGTGTATATTTGTGTAATACATATCACTTATTCTTTTAATCTTCCAATGATAAGTTGGGAGTTAATTCTATAATATCTGCACTCAAATTATTACTTGTTCCTGATCATTTTGTTAATATCTTGTTCATGTGTGTTTAGATATGGTTAATTTGCATAATTCATACACAGTGGATGTTTTACTTATCTAAAGGCTTTCACTTTATATCCTTTCATCAGTACCGGAAAACTTTCCCTCTGCATTTCATGCTAATAATCAAGGAGTATTTCAATTGTATATAGGTGTCAAGTGTCCAAGGTAGTGTGGCAAATGTTGCTGAGAACAAATCCAGAGCTATCAGATTCAAAGGCATACATATCTGAACCAACAGCTTCAGGGAAGAGTGGTGGCAGGTATCTGCCTTACTTAAATGTTGATGCTTTTCTCAAGGTAATTTTTCATATTTTGTTTGATTGATCAAGTTTGTGTACATGGTTTTAACATTTTTTACTGGAAACCATTGTCTTGTATTGGAGAAATATGGTTTCATGTCAAAATTTAAAACCAAGGTTGACTTACATGACAATGTGTGAGACTGTATAAGTCATGGCCGACAGAATGCCATCAAGCATTTTTTTCTGTAGGCTTCTTATTTATTGAGGAAGGATGGCTATCACACCCAGTCCAGGCACTACTACTACCTAAGCTCTAGAGTTTGGCATCCAGAACTTCTTTACTAGGAGTTATCTAGTAACTTTCGTGGCTTGCTACACTTGGTTTGGGGCACGCTAGGTTGTCTGCTCAATTTCCAGGCTTACCAAGCAAGAAAAATTAGGAAATCTTTAAGGTAGAGTGAACCATCCACATAAACCATTCTCATGTTGACACTCAAGGCCTGACAAAGATTACGTTAGGGACTTCATAGCAATTCCACTACATAGCAATTCCATAACCTGATGAGCAAAGTATGCGCCAAGAGAATGATAAGAGGCTTGGGACCTATCAAGTATACTATGAAATAATAGTTGTTAAAATCTCAAAAAAAAACAAAATGTTATGATTGATATTCCCTCAAGTTTGATGAGTAATGATGGTTATGGCGTTGCCTAAAATTAACATTTATGATTGTTGATATTGTTTGTCTAAGCATATGCAAAATGCCATAGTGCTGTTACATCAGCTAATTGGAGCATCCAATTTATTTATTTTTTCAATATAGAGAAAAATAGGGCACATTAAACTCCCACATGTATTCAAATAAGCTTAAAGGAGGTGGTATTAGGTAATCTAAGGGAATCCCCAATACATGTGTTGGTTTCAAGGAGATAGGCTGAAAAGGAGTGTGCAGTTGAAGATAGAAAAAAGAGAATGTGTTTCATGATATTTTTATTTAAGAGTCGAGGTGGACACTAAATTTCTATTGAGTGTTACACTCAATATGGATAGAGTACTTGTGTCTTCAATTGGGAACCCTTTTCGGTTCCCAGCTTCCCAAAGAAGGAAGAAAAATGGATTTCTCCTGGTGCCCTAGCAAATTTCAATTGTTCAGTTTTTGAACCCTCTATTTAATGGCTTGATAAGAACAATTATATCCTAATCACAAATTGATAATCAATTGCATCTAAATCAATCATGCATAATAAGATCTTACAAAGAACAAAAGCACCTGACCCCCCCCCCCCCCACCCCCTTTTTTTTTTCTTTTGACAAAAGTGACTTTATATTATTATTTAAAAATTCACCTGATCCCTTCTGAAGGTACTTAAATGTTCTTATGTGAGATTACTGATACAATGACCTCCTGAAATGCCATTTCATTGTATGTCACTTTTGTTATTGATCAGTGTATTACCGGCAATTACCGAGCAATTAAGGAAAATAACAAATAAGGGAATCTATTCTTACCTTCTATTTGTCTTCTGTGTCTTACGTGACAATAGGAACCCTTGATTTCTTGTTAAAAAGTGAAAAACATCCATTGTCTCTCCTACTATTCTCTATCAGTATTATCAAATGCAGCTAAATAACTCATTATGCAGCTGCATCACACGTTATGCGCCTTGGGCATTTGTCGGTTTGGTGATGTGCCTGCATCTGATGCGAATCACCTGCATATGTGGGTGCATCAATGTGATGAGCCCGTATATGCAGCCCATTGCTCATGGGAAAAAAATTGCCCATGAGAAGGGGCAGTTATTGTAAACAACAACCCCCTACCCCCTGTGGGCAACTGGGCCCCCAGAAAGTGAGTACAAACTATAATACTTCCATGAGGAATGAAGTATAAAACCAAACACTCAACAAGAACACAAGATCTACTTGGTTCACCCCAAAGGGGCTATGTCCATGAGTATGACAAACTGAAATCCACTATGTCGATGAGACTTCACAGATTTTGGGATTCAAAGGTTACCTATCTAACTCTTGATCATACAATGTTGATTTGCCCCTTTAACCTACTATCCTAACCTACATTGCCCGTGAATCACCCATGTCTTTCCCACACCCAAATCATTGTCAAGAAGAGAACCTTGAGTGCAATCGAAACTTTCTTTCTAAAAGAGGAAACTACCCAAAATCTCCTTTTGAATTGCTTCTCTTTAATTAATTGGCTCTCTTTCTTTAGGTAAAAGCATCTCTTTGTATAGGATGCCTTTACCCTCTCTCTAGAGGAATCTACCTTTTCCCATACTGTGAACCATCTAGGGCACACAGAGACCACATACATATTGGCCTTCTATAGGTGTCTTGAGCTCTTAGCTTGATCCCCAAGCAACCCAACATGAGTTCCTCTCTTTTCTAATATATAAATGCATATTAAAATTAGCTGGACTAAGACAGAGTATATGGAATGCAAGTTTAATAATAATAGGAGTCGAGATGAGGAAGTAGTTAAGATTGACGGCCAAGAAATACCAAGAAGACTGCACTTTTAATATCTTGGGTCCATAATCCAGGAAAATGGAGAGATTCAAGAAGATATCGCACACATAATTAAAGCTAGGTGGGCGAAGTGGAGATGTGAAACCGGAATTTTATGTGATTACTGCATACCAATGAAGCTAAAGGGCAAGTTCTATAGGTCAGTTGTGAGACTAGCTTTACTCTATGGGCGGAATGTTGAGCAAACAAAAAATACCCATAGAATGAGTGTAGCAGAGTTGAGGGTGTTGAGTTGGATGAGTGGAAAGACAAGAAGGGATAGAGTTTGAAATGTATCCATTCAGGAAAATTTAGGTGTGGCACCAATAGGTGATAAGATTAGAGAGAGTAGACTTAGGTGGATGGCCATGTGTGGTGCAAACCTAGTACAACACATGTTAGGAAGTGCGAGTTAGTTCAAGTAGAAGTCTAGAAAAGGGCAAGGGGTATGCCCAAAAAATACATGGTTGGAAGTAGTTCGAAATGATATGGGGATTTATGGCCTCACTGAGGGTATGACCCTTAATAGAGCAGAATGGTCGACTAGGATTCGTGTAGCTGATCCCAATTAATTGAGAAAAGGCTATGATGATGATGATGGTATATAATACATATGCAATCCTAAATTTTTGGTAACTTAGTTATGGGATGGTATTCATTCCCTAAAAGACAAGCATTACAAATGCATAAAATATGAAACGATGTCGATCAACTCTTTGCACAGTAGGAACTTGCATATCATGAATATCCTTTTCTTATTCAAGTCAATCTTTATTAGCCATTCATTGGGCAAGTTATTTTGGTATCACTGACCGCAACATGGGAGAGAGAGAGGGTTTTCCTCTCCTTTTATCTTGTAGGGAACTTGAAATTCTGAAATATGTGAACATGAGAGAAGGGGTTCTCACTTATTTTGTAAGGAGTTTGTAGATAGTGAGTCAAGTTTGTCCATTTAACATGACTAGGCAGTAGAGCAAAATATAAATGCTTTATATATGCTTGATCACAGGAGAGAGGAAGAGAGCTTGGTCCATGTGAGGGCAATATCTCCCTAGGTTCTCCAATTTTCTAGGGATTGATATGGACATTTATGATGATTATGTGATTCAAGGCTTTAATCACAGTTGGGTTTAGGCATGTTTGAGTATATGTGAAGGCCCTCTCTTAGGTGTTTGGGGAGGATGTCAATTAGGTTAGTCAATTATTCTTTACTCTATAGCACATGGTCTTTAATGTTTGCTTAAGATCCTATGGTCATCTGAGTGGTAGGAATGTGTCTTATGGGCCATATAGTTTTCCTAGGTCTGTCCTAACTAATTCTAGACTTCAGGTGTTTTTTAAAATAGCTGGAAATTTCTAAAAATTATGAAATTTATTGCATTCAAATTTGAGTATCTACGCCCTGATTAGCAATAACCCTTTCCATCCTTGTTTAAAAATGTATTTTATCTTCGTGGCATCAATGGTAACTTTTTGACCCTAGGGGTAGTAATGATGCCATGCATGTGTGAAAGCTTTTTAGAGCAGTGGACATTCCTCGGTGTTCATGAGCCTGTCTCACCTGGCAGCTACTTGGTATATATTGGAAAATTAGAATTATCATATTCTTTAGTGTTCATGAGCCTCTCTCACCTGGCAGCTGCTTGGTATATATTGGAAAATTAGAATTGTCATATACATTAAAGAAAATTTTTTAAATGGCCATTATGCTGTACTATATATAATTTTTTTTTGATAAGTTACATTATCTGTAGCATTAAAATAATACTATTAAAATATAAACTGCAAATGACTAGAAGTTATCAATAATTATATTTGTATATCAAAAACACTATATCTTTGATGCTCATTAGTCAATGACTTATTACTGATGTACACATATATTGTTATCTTCATGTTCTTGCAAAATTTGCAACGGTTCTGACTTTGAATAGCGTCTTACCTAGAAAGAGCAATTAAAAGAAAAGTGGATGAAAAAGGAGGATGGAATTTGCGTACTATTAACAAATAAAAAGGTATGGAAACAAAAGAGATCTATATAAAAGTAATTGTTTATTGTTATTCTGACATCTGAATATGGTGAAAGGTGTTTCGATGGGTTTAGATTATTATACAACTGAATCGCCATACCATTTTATGTTAGTACCCCAATCACAGTTGGAAACTCTGTGCCTGCATCATGGGCTACATATGCCATGTTTGTACTTTATATGTTGCAGAACTTGAGCGCATATCAAATTTTCGATCAGTAAATTTGGTAACCCTAGTTATGCGAGTCCTCCTTATATGGGTAACAGCTCGTGCTATTTTTATTACAAAGTATTGCCCAACTTTCTATCTCTTGGTGTGTAACTTTGGTTTCTGTGTGCCACATACTTTGAACCATCAACTGTGAAAACCTCGTAGCACACCCCTTTATCAAAGGCTACTGTGCAAGTTACCATGATCTAAAAAGCATGGACACTTGTGTATGCTTAAAATACAGTGTTCTATCATGTTGGCCGCGATACCGATTCCAGATACTCCCAGGATACTTATAATAGTGAATGAAATTACCATAAACATGGATATTTAATATTTTGAATCATGATATTTATACATTTCAATGTGTTGGATGCACATATTGATGTATTAGACACACATTACGCATATTAAATAGGATCCTGGTATCCATTTCCATGTCTTGGATTTTGATAAATGCTGAATCATATCTCTCCTCATATCCTTGTTTGTATCTGTATTAATTCCTGAACATCTCAACTATGATGCCCAACATGTGTAATGCCTATCTTTTGACCTGTCACACATGTTCATGTGAGATGATTTCCACTAGATTCCTTGTCCTAGCTTTGCATACAAGTGAGCCCATCTCTGATCTATTTTGTGGTCTTAAGTGTGATTTTGGTGGATATGAACGATTCTTTGTTGAACTTAATTTCACTGTTTAATGCTACTAAAAATACTCTTCTTCTGCAGATTTGTCAGATATTGGGATTGACTAGTGTTGATCTTTTCACTCCATCAGATGTTGTTGAGAGAAGGGATACTCGTAGGGTTTGCATCTGCGTTCGGTCCCTCTCAAAGAAAGCCAGGTCAAGGCAATTAAATGTGAGGACATTTATTATTTTCTTATGTAGATGAACACTTCACTTGGGAATAATGTCTCGTAGTTCTCTCAGTGGTTGAAGCTCCTCAAGCACTGCCTTTTCTGTGGTAGGTTCCAGATTTTGACGTTGTTACCTCTACAATAGCCATGCCCACAGACATGGTTGGCTGCATACGAAGATGCTTGGAGCAATCGCAATGTAGCTCGTCTGTTTCCCTGAGTCATACTTCAAGCTCCGAACGAAATCCTAAAAAGGTGGGGATGCTTTAACTGACAAATGGAGTTTTAATGAGGATTTCAGTTAAGTGCTGTATTTGTGCATTTTGAGGCAATGATATCAAGGAAAATATATTGCACTTCAATGGACAATTAAAACACTTTAGTGTATTGGGTCATCCCCATCCATTGAACTGATGGCAGTGATGAAGAGAGTGTTTAGGAACCCACTGTGGGCACCATCATTCTTCATTGCGAC